>NW_027139028.1:12500-26135 GCF_035084215.1 Heptranchias perlo | reverse complement strand
TATTAATTTATTAAAGATAAGTGGCCGGGTAGATAGTGCAACTGGACTAACAACCTAGAGGTCTCAGTCCTGATATTAGCTCTGAGGTGCAAATGAGCAGTGGGCAGGATTTGCGGACGGGTCACCAGAAGTAAATTTCATCAGGTTGGCAGGCTGGCTGCCTGTCGGGCTGCAAAGTGAATCAGAGATAAGTTCAAAATTGCGGAGGGGGGGAGGGGGGTGACCAATCGTGTGGATCTCACCGTGGGGGTAAACAGGTGAAGCTTGGGGGGCCAAGGGGAAGCACTCCAGCTCCTTCAGGCCCACAAGCAGTGCTGTAAAGGCACCTACCTGATGGATCCGGCCCGGGAATCCCAACCTCCGGGTGTTATAAATGAAACGTGAGTTAAAATAGAGGCATGCAGCCTCCTTAAAATAGTTCACTGACCGACCCGCCTTCTGAGAGTGGATTGGTCGCCCGCCCCTCGACCCAGGAGGAGAGGTGGAGAGGCGGAGAGGTTTAGGGAGGGAATTCCAATGCTTAAGGCCTAGTCAGCAGAACGCACGGCCGCCAATAGTGGAGCGATGAAAATCGGGATGCGCAAGAGTCCAGAATTGGAGGAGCACAGAGATCTCGGAGGTTTGTCGGGCTGGAGGAGGTTACAGAGATAGGGAGGGACAAGATCAGCGCAAATGAGGCCCAGCCTGCCAACCGCCGCTTTTGCACCAAAAGTTAAAATCGACACCCCCCACCCCATGTTTCAATTCCTTCTGCAATAGAAGTGCGATCGATCGTACCTGATCAAACATGAAGTCTGCAACCACGGAAAGTTCTTTTTAAATGTGTAACAACCTAATTACTTCCTGGCCTCTCTGTTAGAACCACATTCCTGTCGAACTCCTCTTGCAATAATACAGTGCTCACAAAGTAACTGAACCCTTCAAAGGTTTCGTAGACGCCCCGAAGGTTCCTTTGGATGAGATAAGGCCAGAGGTTTGATGTTATCATGATATCTTGTCATCAGTGATTGACGGGCAGGCTTGGACACACTTTAGATGGCGATATCTATTTATAATCACTCACAGTTCAACTTTGCATCACTTCAAAACACAGTAGGTATGGACTTCTCAACTATCCCACCCTTTTGTAAAGGCTGGCGATTTTTACACTGCAGTTTCACTTCAGCTCTTTAAAACTCTCTGGCGGTAATTTTGACTTTGGGCGATCGTGTAAAACGGGCGATCTGGGTCCCCACCCTGCCCCCACAGGTAAACACCTCTCCCATTTTCCTCTCTATTCACTTCCTGTTCTGTCATGCAGGGAGGAGAAGTTATAACAAACTTTTCTGCCGGCAGATATTTTCGTGCCACGGTTTTGAATGATGCAGCGGAGAAAGCTGGTCGATCTTTTCTCTACCCACAATGCACCCACAACCTGGTAAAACAAAACTCCGAGCTCTAATTTTAAGCTCATCCCCACTTGTTCTGGACGCCTCCACCCCCCCACCCCGCCGCCCAGAGGGAAAAGTTTCTCTCTATCTACCCTTTCAAATCCATTTAACAGAGGGATTTGGGTGTCCTCGTACAAGAGACACAGAAAGTTAGCATGCTGGTACAGCGAACAATTAGGAATGCAAATGGCATGTTGGCCCTGATTGCAAGAGGGTTGGAGTACAAGAGTAAGGAAGTCTTGCTGCAATTGTACAGTGCTTTGGTGAGACCACACCTGGAGTACTGTGTACAGTTTTGGTCTCCTTACCTACGGAAGGATATACTTGCCTTGGTGGCGATGCGACAAAGGTTCACTAGATTAATTCCTGGGATGAGATGGTTGTCCTATGAGGAGAGATTGAGTAGAATGGGCCTATACTCTCTGGAGTTTAGAACAATGAGAGGTGATCTCAATGAAACATAAAAGATTCTGAGGGGGCTTGAAAGGGTAAATGCTGAGAGGCTGTTTCCCATGGCTGGAGAGTCGAAAACTAGGGGGCAGAGTCTCAGGATAAGGGATCGGGCATTTAGGACTGAGATGAAGAGAAATTTCTTCACTCAGAGTTTTGTGCATCTTTGGAATTCTCCACCCCAGAGGGCTGTGAATGCTCAGTCATTGAATATATTCAAGGCTGAGATCGATAGATTTTTGGACTTGAGGGGAATCAAGCGATATGGGGATCGGGCGGGAAAGTGGAGTTGAGGTTGAAGATCAGCCATGATCTTATTGAATGGTGAAGCAGGGTCGAGGGGCCGTGTGGCCTACTCCTGCTCCTATTTCTTATGTTCTTGTGTTCTAACAGTTTAATTTTGCACTGTTCCATACAGTTTATGATCTTTATTTTCTTTGGTCATTTCCTGTTGAATCTTGCTCTGTTTTATATGTCCACATAAGGGCCGATTCTCAACTACAGCACACAGCGCACAATCTGCGGGGGCGGGGGAATGGGGTCGGGGTGGAGGCGGTGATGAGGGTGGGGGTGGGATTGGGTGACACGTGACCAATGGCTTCAGCGAGAGGCCCGAAGCATTTCAATGGCTGTGCTTCGTCTATTTTTTGTGGGTGAGCTGCCAGTGCTCAGTGAGCGGGGGGGATGGGGGGAGGGGCGGAGAATCAGTTGGCTCCTCAGTGGAGCCAAGCCAGATGTCAAGCCCTGAAGGGGAGGCAATCTGGCGGTGTGGGGGACCTGCAGCGGGCCTGAAGGTCAGAATCACAGCTCCAGGAGGACCATTCATATTCCTGTCTCTGTCGAAAATCTTTCACACCTTGTCTGATTTTCTTTCCGGGCGAGGTGCAGAACGGGCGGCTGATTCGCTGTCACCTCACTTTTTTGGCCCGGGGTAGTAGTTAGCAGTGGCTCATTGGGTAGTTCTCTCGTCTTTGAATCAGACAAGTCGTGGGTTTAAGCCCCACTCTGGAGTCATTATCACATTGTTGTTTATGAGACCTTGTGTGCAAATTGGCTGCTGCATTTCCTACATTACAAAAGCACCTAATTGGCTTTAAAGCGCTTTGGGACCTCCTGAGGTCATGAAAGCTGCTATATGAATGCAAATTCTTTCTTTCTTTAAAATTACCCCACTCTTGTTAGTGTGAGACAGAAGTTGGGGTAAACTTACCAACATGATTCCATGCTCTCTGGTCCCCTTCAGCCTTCCCTGGTTTATAGCCAGTGCTCCACCACCCCATATGTTCTCCTTCCCTGTTGGATCCAATAGAAAGATATTGACCTGACTCAATGAAGTAGTTTATCTTCAGTATCTCTACAGTTGTTATTGATTGACATTCCCCAGTTGTACAAATAAGTACATGTTTTCCATCATGCTCCCAATGCCCCTACTTCCAGGATTGTAATTTAATCCAATCCAAGGACTGGTTCATGACAACAACAAGACCACCACGGTACTGGTATTATGGTTAAAGGCAAAACAGATTTATTAAGCACATCACAATTACTACAAAGAAAGTGATACTTAACAATGAGAAATAGTCACAGTCTGTTCCTTGAAACCTTGGCAATATCCTTCCAAGTGACTGCGGCGCGGTCTCTCTCTCTTGCTGTGTTCTGTTGATTGAAGAGTTCTCTTCTTCCTTGCCAGAATCTTGTTCCCCGACTCAGCTTTTGAGGTCTCTTCTTATCCCTTTTTTCAGTCAATGTGGCAATTCACTATCACATCCATATCTCTCAGCCTTACCTTTAATCATGTCTCTCACCCTTTAGAAGTTACATTCCAAGCCATTCCTGGTACCATCTGTGCCTTGTTGTTACAGACTTAACGGTACCTTATCTTAGAGTTATATTGCCAGCCTTCACAGGACACCGTTTCTATAAATAAACTTCTATTCACTAGCTTGCGGGGGACGAGATAGAGAGGCCTGAGCCTGGGTGACTCCCTGATCATTACAGCCCATTCTCCCTCAAGCCTGTGATTTTTCCCAATGTCTGTTAATTGCCACTTCAATACTGTCAGCATTCTGTTAGTTTTAATTGCATACTTGACGATAATAAGCAACATGCAACCTTCTCGGCCCACCACCATTTCTTATTGAATACACGTTACATGGTTCATACTATATTAATACTCAGTGCAGTTTACATTTATAGATACATAGATTCATAGTACAGTTCATTCTACTTCTACTATTGATTATAATTATACTAAATTATATCTGTTATTGGGTTAATTCTTAAAACACGAATGCTCCTGGCCGTCCCTCTTAAACATGTCACAGTTCCGAAAACCAACAAAATAGAACCGGGGTTGACACCGCGAGGGGTGCCATTCGACCGGGCCGGGGTAGACACATATGAACATAGGAACAGGAGAAGGCCATTCAGCCCCTTGTGCCTGCTCCACCATTTGATAAGATCATGGCTGATCTGTGATCTAACTCCATGTACCTGCCTTTGGCCCATGTCCCTTAATACCTTTGGTTGCCAAAATGCTATCTATCTCAGATTTAAATTAAGCAATTGAGCTAGTATCAATTGCCGTTTGCGGAAGAGAGTTCCAAACTTCTACAACCCTTTGTGTGTCGAAATGTTTTCTAATCTCACTCCTGAAAGGTCTGGCTCTAATATTTAGACTGTGCCCCCTACTCCTAAAATCCCCAACCAGCGGAAATAGTTTCTCTCTATCCACCCTATCCGTTCCCCTTAATATCTTATAAACTTCGATCAGATCACCCCTTAATCTTCTAAACTGTAGAGAATACAACCCCAATTTGTGTAATCTCTCCTCGTAACTTAATCCTTGAAGTCCGGGTATCATTCTGGTCAACCTACGCTGCACTCCCTCCAAGGCCAATATGTCCTTCCGAAGGTGCGGTGCCCAGAACTGCTCACAGTACTCCAGGTGCGGTCTAACCAGGGTTTTGTATAGCTGCAGCATAACTTCTGCCCCCTTGTACTCCAGTCCTTTAGATATGAAGGCCAGCATTCCATTAGCCTTCTTGGTTATTTTCTGCACCTGTTCCTGACACTGCAATGATCTATGTACCTGAACCCCTAAGTCCCTTTGGACATCCACTGTTTTTAACTTTTTACCATTTAGAAAGTACCCTGTTCTATCCTTTTTTGATCCAAAGTGGATAACCTCACATTTGTCTACATTGAATTCCATTTGCCACAGTTTTGCCCATTCATCTAATCTATCAATATCGCTTTGTAATTTTATGTTTTCATCCACACTGCTTACAATGCCACCAATCTTTGTGTCATCGGCAAACTTAGATATGAGACTTTCTATTCCTTCATCTAAGTCGTTAATAAATATTGTGAATAATTGAGGCCCCAAGACAGATCCCTGCGGGTCTCCACTAGTCACATTCTGCCAATGTGAGTACCTTCCCATTATCCCTACTCTCTGTCGCCTTTCGCTCAGCCAACTTCCTAACCAAGTCCGTACTTTTCCCTCGATTCCATGGGCTTCTATCTTAGCTAACAGTCTCTTACGTGGGACCTTATCAAATGCCTTCTGGTAGTCCATATGAATAACATCCATTGACATTCCCCTGTCCACTACTTTAGTCACCTCTTCAAAAAATTCAATCAGGTTTGTCAGGCACGGCCTACCTTTCACAAATCCATGCTGGCTCTCTCCGATTAACTGAAAATTCTCGAGGTGTTCAGTCACCCTATCCTTAACTATAGACTCCAGCATTTTCCCCACAACAGATGTTAGGCTAACTGGTCTATAATTCCCCCGTTTCCCTCTCTCTCCTTTCTTAAAAAGCGGAGTGACATGTGCAATTTTCCAATCTAGAGGGACAGTTCCTGAATCTAGAGATCCCCGACAAACCAGGGCACCTTGCTCGGTTTCGGGGGCTGAGTTAGCAGGCGGAAAGCGGTTTGCAGCTTTGGCTGTAACTCCGGCCAGCAGCATCGCTCGTCCGAGTGCTCGGTGCCGTCCGCTGGCTCGGCTGCTTGCAAACAGGCATATCCGGAGGAAATTGTGCTGGGCACCACCGAGATATAAGCCTCCAAATGTGCGTCACAAATCAGGGGACATGGTCAGCTGGAAAGCATTTACCAATGTAATTCCAACTTTTCACAACAGGGGCAGCACTGCTCCCCACACGACACTCCACTTGCCTGCCTCTGCCCACTCGCAGCAGCGAACCAAAGTCAGGATAACACCCCGAAGCAAGCATCTCCCTGCCAACCACGAGCCCACACCAATCCCCTTGCCTGCCTCCCACAAAATGCACCAGCGAGTCAAAGTGAAAATCAACCCCCAAAAAACGCACTCCACACCAGCTACCACCCGCCATATACCCTCTTGGGTGCATATCAAACCAAAGAACACTAACTGCAGCAAACTGCAGTCACAAGTTGAAGTGGCAACTAATGAACCAAATTTATATTTGGCAACTCATTAACCAACTTCACTTGTGACAACTCATTAATTGACAGGTTAATGTTTTCTCCAAGGCTACACATGCCTCCTGCCGAATGAAGCCTCTCCCTCCCGGACACTGCCCCAGAATCACCCCCTTGGGCGACTTGGGTGTACAAAATTATGAGGGGCACAGATAGGATGGATACTAAGCAGCTTTTTCCCTTCGTTGAGAGTTCTATAACAAGGGGGCATAGATTCAAGGTAAAAGGCGGGAGGTTTAGAGGGGATTTGAGAAAAAACTTTTTCACCCAGAGGGTGGTTGGAGTCTGGAACTCACTGCCTGAGAGGGTTGTGGAGGCAGGAACCCTCACAACATTCAAGAAGCATTTGGATGAGCACTTGAAATGCCATAGCATACAAGGCTACGGACCAAATGCTGGAATATGGGATTAGATTAGACTGGGCTTGAAGGCCGGTGCGGACACGATGGGCCGAAGGGCTCTATCCGTGCTGTATAACTCTATGACTCTCTATGACTCTATTGAGCCCAAAACACTGACTGTAACGAACCGCAGCCGCAAGTTGAAATGGCAACTCCTTTACCAAATTCATATTTGGCAAATAATTAACCGAATACACTTGTGACAACTCAATGTCTGACAGGTTAATGATCTCTCCAGAGCTATGCATGCCGCTAGCCTTGACATCAGCCAGCCAATATAGCCTCCTCTCCCGCACACTATCCCAGATTCACCCCCCTGGGCAATCATTAAACTTATCGGACCAGATTGGAAGTGGGAAATGATTAATCGGAGATCCTGCCAGCAGCAATTTGGTTTTGTGTTAAGAGTGGGAGAGGAACAGAAAGAGAAGGGGAAGCAGAGGCAACGGGACATGCACCTCAAGTCGCGCGCATGGCCAGGGCGAGCGACTCAGGTACAACACCGTCCCTTAATCGGATAGAGCACGACCGTGGTGAATGCCTCAGACTGCAACTGGCCAGGAAGCAGCAGAGGTTATTCACACGGAACGTGCCCTCCGAAGAAGGACGCGGTGCTGTCCCAAGGAGGTGGCAGAGTCCTCGGGCGAGGAGCTCCACGGTCCACCTCCCTTCCTCCCCCCCTCACTCCTGTGTGGAGCGTCCTCCCTTGAGGAGCGACCCGAGAGGGATAAGCTTGGACTCTGTACCGACAAAAGGTTGGCTCGAGGGCTGACTTTCAATAGATCACAACGAGATAGCTGTTCTGCTACGTACGAAACCCTGACCCAGAATCAGGTCGTCTGCGAATGATTTAGCACAAGGTTCCCCACGAACATGCTATGCGTTAACAGGAGAGAGGCGGCGCCCATCCGTCCGCACTCCAGCCCCGAGGAGAGCAGCACTCTCTTCTCCATTTTAACCAGGCCGACCTAGCTCTGTTCCGGGGCCGGGCACTCGACTTCCCGGTGTGCGACCGCGTTCGTTCCAATGCCGTTCGGTGCCCCTTGCCCTGCTCTAGCCCCTGCAGTAAACCCGAGGACCGTCGTCTCAATCCGGCGGAGATGGGAGGCGGAAAGCGGTTTGCAGCCTTCCGTTGTACCTCCGGCGGGCAGCGTCGCACGTCTGAGTGCTCAACACCGTCCACTTCGCCTCGCTCGGCTGCATGCAACAAGACATATCGGAAGGAAATTGGCCTCAGCCTTCCGGAGATACAAGCCTCCAAGTGGGCCCGATGAATCGGTGGCACCCTCCATGGTTTCGGGGGCCCGGCACTCGAGTTCCCGGTGCGAGAAAGAGTTTGTTCTGGTACCGTTCGGTGCCCCTTCCCCTGCTATAGCCCGGACAGTCAACCCGAAGACCGTCGGTCTCAATCCGGCAGAGATCGGAGGCGGAAAGTGATTTGCAGCTGAAGGGATTCGCAAAATTTCACATCTCCCTCCCGCCCCCCCCCCCCCCCGAAGATTTATTGGAATTATTAAAGAAACCCTGGTGTGATTGTGTTTTAAAAAATCTAGGGTCTTTCAAAATGGCTGCGGTCAGACACATGGCCAAGGGCCGGCAGATTTGAAATTGGATTCTCTAACAGCTTGGCAGGCTCTGTGTTTCAGATGGGTTTCTTTAAACAATGCAGTTGCATTCATGCCCTGAGGCAAGCCATCAATGTTGCCACCCTACGCAATCAAAATTCGAGCAGGAGTAATCCCAGGACTAAAGGTAGCCCATTAAGGAACATTCGGAACAATGGAAAGCAGTTATGGAACAGATCAGTACAGGTACCGGCCATTAATGTAAATGGGCCAAGATCGGGACCCCTTTTGTCTTACGTTTTCAGCCAAAATCGGACAATGGAGTAAACTGATGAGGCGCGAAATTAACCCATTATCAGGAGGGTATAACTGGGGGCATCCCAGAACCTCTCTCTCTTTCTCTTCGCCTCGGCCCGGCGTCCTGCTTGCCTGCTAGCAACCAAGAAGGAAGGCTGTCCAGTAAACATCGCAACCACATGTCGACGGCAGCAACAGGACACAGGGGCCAGGGCTTTTTCATCTGTTTCACTGGTGAGCATTATTTTTTTTCTGGCTGCCACAAGACAACCTAGCTAGGTGAAAGGGTGGGAGTTAAAGGGGTATTGCTAAAATTGTGATTTTAGAATTTTCCCTCGATGTGTCCGTTTCTTCCACCCCGTTAAGTGTAAGACTGTATTGCATCCATAGCGATACCTTTTATTTTCTGTATAATACTGTTTACCTTGTAGTTTTAGTTTTCTTATTAATAAACATTGGTTTTCCCTGCACCAATCCACTGGTCTGTTTGTCTGTCCTTATTACCACTCGATAAGTCTTGAGCTCAGAATCAGGAAGGGGAAAGCGATTCGAAACCGCACAGCGGGCAGGGCAGCTCAGGAAAACATAACTGGCTGACCTACGATAAGCCCCGGAAACAAAACCCCTTACAGGAATGGCGAGTCAGGCAGGAGCTCAGGCGAAAGTGTGTAACAAGGCAGACAGTTGTGCGGAAGAGGAATCCGCAATGGAGGAAAGGTTGTCTACCTATGTGTACGGCAAGATAAATATCGCGAAAAAATGGGTGGGCGATATGTTAAAGGCCGAGTGTCCCATAGATGCAGCCATCCAGTGGACAGCAAGTAAACAGTATAAGAAAGGTATTGAGAAGGCGGTCTGGCTCTTGTGTTTTAAAAAGCAGGTCTTAGTACTAGACCGTGCTGTAGCAGTGCGAGCATCCAAGATTAAGCAGTTGACCTGAGAGTTGCAGGAAAAGACAGCAGCGGAAGAGAAAGGGGTAGCGGCACTCCAGTCAATAAGCCAAGGGCGCAGATGGCAAGGGACCACCAGGCAAAAGTAGAGCGCCTGGAATACCAGATCGCTGAGCTCAAAAGTAGTGCTAGAGGTAGAATGGAACACCTGGAATATCAGGTCAGAGAGGCAGTGAGGTTAGGTTAATGGATAAGATCCACAGCCTCACGCAAGAACTGATAGAGCAGGAGGAGAAAGTAGGCGAGGTAAAGGCAGCATATAAGCTGGCCTGCGCCCAGAGGTTTGAAGACACAGATCATGGCCCCTGCAGGCAAGAAATAGAAAGCTTGGGCATGGCCTTAGCGAGGGCGAAGGGCATGGTATGCCTCATTAGCCCGAAGGCGGGCCAGTCGGATTTTACCAGCAACCCAAGCAGGGAAGTCCCACAGGCAGCTCCCAGAACGATACTGGTTAGGGAACCAGAGGCTTCACGGCCACCACCCATAGCCCCGAGTTTTCAGGAGGTCTGGCAGTAAGGGTGGGTGGAGGATGAAGCATTAGGGGAGACCCAGCAAGCCCTGGTAGATAGACCAGGACCGGGACCAGTGTACCCCCTCCGACAACGGAGGTACAGCCCGCCCGCCGATGGCGAGGACCTAGGGTCCATCCAGAACCAGTTTGTAGTGCCGCATGGCACCCAACAGCTCAGGGCCATGGTTAGCCATATCCCTAAGCTTACAGTGAAGGGAGACCCCTCTCTACACTTCCGTGAGATAGAGCAGGCAGCGTGCGTTAATGACTGCGATGAAGGTGAACAAGCAAAAATGCTGCTGTTTTCTCTGGGGGGTGACCTCCTCCAAACCTTCTCAGATGAGTGCAAAAGGGGGCAGAAAGACTCCGAGGAGTTAAGGGATGAGATATTGGAGGCCTTGGGACTCAATGATGGGAGTTCGTTCGCCTGGGTGGAAAAAACGGTACAGCTCCCCGGGGAGTCCCCACAGGCGTTGGCAGACAGGCTGTGGCCAGTCTACCGGAGCGCATGCCCGGGAATGCCAGGGCGGGCATTCCTGGACAGAGATCAATCAGCCCACTGGCTCCGCTGTCTCATGGCAAACTGCCTGCCCCAAATTCGAACTCGAGCTGCGGCCTGGTTTGACCCCCGTAACCCCCAGACCACCGAGGAAACGGTGATCCGCCAGCTCACGATAGCATTTAAAAGTATCAGGAGTATCGAGACGCCCCAACCCAAGGGGAAAGTCCACGAGGTTAAACCAGGGGCCCAGCATAAAAGGGAATGGCACCAGGAAGGGAATCATCCCGCCCAGGCTAAGTTAAATTGCTATGGGTGCGGGAAGGACGGCCAATGGCGCAAAGATTGTACAAACCCCTGGAAGGACACCAAGGGAAAGAACCCCACTGCCCCAGCCCAAAAGGCAGCGACGGGGGAGGCAGAGACAGGAATTGCCCCCACTGCCATGGTGTCATTTTTTGAGGCCATGCGATCTTTTATGGCGAGCCAGGGAAAAATAGCAGCCAGTACCGGTGTGGTAGCTCCCTCAGCACCCCCTGACGACGCCCCGAAATGACTCGAGCCCGCGCAGCCTGTCTACCTGTGTGCTCTCCGGTATGATGGATGGAAGAGACCGCTCGTGCAGATGGAGGTAGAGAAGGTTAAACGGACTTTTCTGCTGGATATGGGGGCATCATGCACCATGATCCACGCAGCTAATCCCACCACCTCACTTCTGTCTAGCGGAGTTCCATTCGTTCTATCGGGGTTCACCGGCAAGGAACAGGCGGGAGCATTCTCAAAGCCGCTCTCAATCCACCTGGGCCCACTCCAAACCAAGTGGACGTGTGTCCTGGCGAGGTGGGAAGCGGAGGGAGGAAAGGGGATCCTAGGGGCTGACTTCATCGTGGGCCACGGGATCCTCGTGGATCTCCGCAACCATTGCCTTTGGGGAGCCGACACGGGTGAGGAGAATGGCGTGGTAGTTATCCCAGGAAAAGAAGGGAAGGGAACCCTGTGTACTGTGAAGCCGAAAGGAGGTTACGACCTTGGGATCATGGTGGAGGGTGTCCCGGAGGAATTTAAAGCATTCGTGCAGGCTCACCCAGCTGCGTTGCACAAACACGACTGCGGGAGGGTCACCGGGTTTGAGGTCAGGGTAGACGGCGACCCCATGGCCCTGCCCCAGAAGCAGTATAACTTTCCTAGAGAAGCAGAGCCTGATATGGAAGTGGCCATATCCTCCTTGGTGCAGCAGGGAGTGCTGAGGTATAGAGACTGGCTATTTTAGATACACTCGGGGAACATTATTCCATTGAATGAGTGTCTGTTTCGAGTCTTTACGTGGCTCGTCCACGTGGCAAAATCCAGTTACGCAACACCCAAGGGGAGGGGGCAGCGGGTACTGTGGTGGGGAGAGTGGGGGGCGAGCCATTGTTGGGGGAAAGTCATATCACTGAGTCTCAAAATTTCACCAAGCGTTGAGGTCCAACCACACAGAGAGCAAACCGGGTCTATTAGTCGATAGGCTAGTGGCAATATCTGCCAAATTCCCTTGTCATCATCGATGTTTGTGCATTTAATTATTTTAACGTATGTAACAATCAATTATCATGCCCAAGAAACATATTACAGTACATTAATCATTTACATTTTACTACTGACAGCAAGAACATTACTTAAACAATAATTATAACTGGGGAACTAAGATAAAGTATTAATGTTGTCTTTGACCACTAAGATCTACTTTTCACTCATTACTACGCATCAATAAAGTTTTGAAGGATTTCTACTGTCAATTGCACTGTTAATCTTGACGTTTGGCTCACAAAGGTCTTGTAGTGGTTGATGTTCAAAAACTCCATCAGAGTGTTGTTCTGTTCCAGCCATTTTCCTCTCGCACCAATTACGAAACCAAAGAATTTGATATTTTCTCCTCCTGTCAATATTCTGATTTCGGGCTCCAGCATTTTGTATTTCTCTTGTTTCTCGACCCAAGTCTTTTCTAATGCTTTATCGTTGTTCTCGTACCGGATTGTGACGTCTACAACAGCTCCATCTTTGTCTTTTAGGAACAGGACATCTGGTTTCCACAGAGCCCCGTCTGTTGATTTAAGTCTTGGTTCTATATATGCTGCCCAGCCATAGGTACTCGCTTTGTTTTTGAGTTTTTCCAGGATTTTGTTGTGCCTCTTAATTCGAGCTTTTTGTACTGAGAGCCATTTCCCTGAGATGTGTGCAATCGTCTCATTTGACAGTTCACATTTTCTGCACAATTTTGTTGATCCAGTTCTCTCGAGTGATAATGTGTATCTGGTGGGATCAAGGTTAGATTTTATTAGAAAGCCTTGATGAATTGTAATTGCTTCATTCCGCCTCTTGATTTGATCCAATCGTTAGACATTTTATCATTGTGGTAGTAGGCGATTCCTCATCCTTGATATTCGAGTTTGGTCCATTTGTGGAATTCCCAACTCCTCCATTCCGCATATATGTTTATTTCTTTCTTGGCCCCTCTTTGTAGCTCCTCTGTTATAACGTTCCGTATCATATCCTCCAATTCATTATCTTCCATTCGTGATTCTTCCTCTGTTGGTTTTTTCCTCATTGACTCCAGGTATTCTGACACCTCCCTGAGTGCTTTCAGGCTTTTAAGTTTTGTGATGTTATCCTTCTTGTTCTGTCCTCTGCAAGTGAACAAGGCTCTGATAACTGGATCGTTTGAGTTCTCCAGGGCTTCTAGTTTGCGTATTATGCCCGATGGAATTTGAAACTCCAGTTTTGGGCAAATTAGACCCCAATCCCGATTTCTCGAGTATAGTATGCCATCTGAGATGTCATTAGGCAGGTGTAATATTTCCTTAACTGTTCTCCTGATTAATCTGTCCATATTAATGTGGGTGTTTTGTGATGCCTCAGTAAGGGTAAGATGGTAGTACATCCTGGGAACCATATGGGTCTTGAGTATCACGATTCTCTGAGTTGGTTTCAGTTTTTTCTTCTTTTAGACTATCGATCCATTTTTCGAGCTTTGTTATCCACTGGTCTTCTGTTACTCCTGCCCATGCATCTATCGGAGC
>NW_027139028.1:5000-7500 GCF_035084215.1 Heptranchias perlo | reverse complement strand
GGACTTCTCGGCCTCACACAAGAGCAATCTGCCAGTGGGTGAAAAGGAGAGCCGTGCCGACAAAACCCCCTGACTCGCTTTTTAAAATGACCGTCTACCACTTGGGACAGAGAGAGGAACCTGACGAGCCTGAACACCAGCCTTAGCTGGCCCGCTCGGGCCCTCCCATGTCGGACCCGAGTCGCCAAATCGATCGTAAGAGAGTACCGATTCCTCTCAAAAAGTCTGCGTGCCCGTAAAAGCAGCCCACTGGCCGCGGTGCCTTGCCCACATACTTGTCTGATTCAGAGCCGCCGCCGTGGCTCGAAAGTGTCAACCTGTTTTAAAGTCATCAATATTCCGCACAGGTGACTTTTGAGTTAAGAGTTCTCTTTTTGTTTAAAAAAATCTTCAGAAACTCTTTTTTATATGTATATTGGAAAAGCATCCACAGTGCGCCTCTCCTGTGGCAAGGGCCCCAAATCTTGCCTGAGCCGACGCGGTCAAGGCTCAGCACGATTTCAGACTGACAAAAGAGTTCGAAAAATGCCGCCTGATGAAGCTTTAAATGCTCACAGGTGACTTCCGAGTGCTCTTGTAAAGGTCTCCGCTTTGAAATTGAGAGCCTTTTGCAAAGTGTCACTTTTTCAAGCATTCTTAAAGTGCACCTGGGCTGTCAGAGAAAGCTCTGAAAATCGTGTTCTAAAAATCTCCGGGTATCCGACCAATCCCTAGGTACCCGAATGACAAGTGTCAATTCGGCAGGACGGCCTCCCACCTTTGGCTGCAGATGCGTCACTAAATCCCCGCAACGGGGGCTTTCTCATTTCGGCATAGGGGCTTCCGCGGCCAACTCATTAACCAGTGCTCGGACCTTTTGCGCCACAAGTGCAAGGGACCGTTTGCCGGCTGCAACTCGCCCCCCCCCCCTCCCCGGGGGGAACCCTCTGACCGGAGATCGTGTATGCCAGCCAAATCCGTCCCCATCGGACTTCCGAAGGGGTTCCCTTTGGTTCTCTCGACCGACTGACTTCCGAACTCCTTTCTGGGCTTAAACAGGTGGAATTCGGACCCTTTCGCACGGGAGCCGAAGCCCGCCAACCTGGGAGGCCTCGGGGCCGCCGTTTTCAAGTCCGACCAAAAAACCCGAAAAATGGTGGAAAAATCGGAAAAATTCCCACCCCCAGAAGGGTTAAAAGTCGGTTGGGCGGCAGCCCGGGTCGGTCTCTGCAGACCTGGAGGCGCTAGACACAAGTCTGGTAAACAGAACAAGTCTCGACTTGCCACCTCTTACTATCCTGCAGGTACCCCGCCAATCCCCCCGGAACCGGCTGGCAATTGGCGAATCAGCGGGACGAATTTGAATGCGTGAACGACTCTCTGACACCGAATCGCCGCAAACGCGTTTCGATTTTTCGGCTTTGGTACCTTCCATCAGAATTTGACTGGCCACATCTCCGGACTCACGTATCGCAGCCGGGACCTTCAGGTACTGTTCGACGTGTCTACCCCTGCCCCGTCGAATGGCACCCCTCGCGGTGTGGTCCGATTTCCCCATTTTGGTCAGATTTACCACCAAATGTTCCAATTGAGTGAATGAGTGCCCCCTACTGGGTAACCTGTTCCTCTTTCGGACTTGGTCCCTGTGACTTAATTTCCGCCTTTTGCTCGCAGGAAATCGGCCCAGGCACTCCCGAGCAAAGCTCGGCCGACCGGGACGGCACCAGCCCCCGCACCAAGTGCCAACTGGGTGAACTGAAAATCAATCACTGAGGCTAGGCGACGTTTACAACCGCAGCCTGCAGCCCCATTCCCCGCATTTCAAACAGGTCCACCTAGATAGGTTTCAGACACTTTCGTTCGACGTTCCGGTGTCCGACCGAGTCCCTACTGGTACCGCTGGATGCCCCTCAGTCGTGCCGACCAGCGGTCGGGGAATCGAAGGCCGTTGGCCTCAGGACCCCGAAGGTAGCAAGCGGAAATCGGTGTACTGTCCTGCTGCTGTAACTCAGCCCGTCAGCGCCGCAATTTGGTCCCCTCGGGACCTGGCGGCATTTCCGGTTTCGGTTCACGTCACAGAGTTCCCCCCGGAAGTTATGCCCGGAGAAAAGTTCCAGCGCACCCGGCACGGCGCGTGCGGCGCTCTGACTCCGGGGTCCCTCGCCCGATCGGGACCATCCACTTTCCAGTTGCACGCGCCTCCTGCAGCTCTTTCGAATGAGGCATGACCGGAGGAAATCGGACTCGGCGTTCCGGGGTTATCAGCCTCCGAGTGGGCCTGACAAATCGGGGGACAGGTGGTGAACTGGAAATCATTAACCAACGTAATTCCAAGTTTTCACCCGAGGAGGGCAGGATTCTCTTCTCCGTTTTAAACAGGCCGACCGAGCTCCGTTCCAGGGCCAGGCACTCAACTTCCCGGTGTGCGACCATGTTCATTCTGGTAACACTAGGTGCCCCTTGCCCTGCTCTAGCCGCGGTAACAAACCCGACGACCGTTGGTCTCACGCCCGTGCAGATA
>NW_027139027.1:0-26182 GCF_035084215.1 Heptranchias perlo | reverse complement strand
TCCCCCTGGCCCGTTTGCTGATAGGAGCTCTGTAATAAATTCTTGGAGTTTTGACAAGAGGGTTTCAACAACAAAACCTGGCCACTTCATTACTTGACTAGAAATCATACATTTCATATTTTTACAATGTACGTGTTACATACAGAGTGCGATGTCAGGCTGACGCAGCCAAGTTATACTTGCCCGCTGTATCGCATTGCACCTTGAACGAAAGGAGTCATTTTCCAAAAATGTACTGCTGGCAAGGAATCTCTCCTGGTAACTGTGCGTATCAGAAAATCATGGGCGATATCATGTCCACTGTGGACAAAAAGATGAGAATAGGCAAATTATTTCAAAAATGAAAAATGAAAACTAGTTCATCTGAAATAAAGTTCAGATGAAAGGACTAATACTTTAGAGAGACAATATAAAAACTTCCACACCAGTAAATCATTGGCACCAAAATTATTTGCAAAGTTTTATACAGCTGCACAACACAATCCAGATGGTACTTCTAGCCTGACATCACACTCTGTATGTAATATGTACATTGCAAAAATATGGAATGTATAATTGCTAGTAATGTGTTGAAGTGACCAGTTTTGTTGTTGAAACTCTTTTCTGTCAGTTTTAGTGCAGGTCAAAAATCAAGAGTTTATTACAGAGCTGCTATCTGCTAAAGTAAGAGAGTGTGAGTACATGGGGGTCTCCGAGTTCACCTTCCATCCTGATGTTATGTCAGGATGCAGCCATTAAATCTTACTGACACCCTTGTATGAGGAAGGCCTCACACTTGTCTGGCTTTGTGGAGTAACTTGTATAATTATTCTCGGAGCTGGGCCACCTGGAACACACACACACACACACACACACACACGCACACACACAGATGTGTAAGGTTAATGGAAAAATTAGGGGTGACTTCAATAGCCACTTTTTCACTGTTTGGCTAGTATCGCAAAATGGTTGTATGTGTGAATGTTGGATTTTGTTTTTTTCCCTTCTATTCCCCCCCACATGTGAAAGTCTAAGAGTGACCTGCTGCCAAGTTTGCCGGTGTTCCTCTTTACATGACTTCTGGGAGGTGAGTGGTGGAAGCCAATTTTCTCTTTGTTGCTATGGAAACGCACCTCAACTAGTAGCAACATTCGCGCCAGATAAGTGCCAGGCAATGACCATCTCCAACAAGAGAGAGTCTAACCACCTGCCCTTGACATTCAATGGCATTACTATCGCAGAATCTCCCACCATCAACATCCCGGGGGTCACCATTGACCAGAAACTTAACTGGACCAGCCATATAAATACTGTGGCTACAAGAGCAGGTCAGAGGCTGGGTATTCTGTGGCAAGTGACTCACCACCTGACTCCGCAAAGCCTTTCCACCATCTACAAGGCACAAGTCAGGAGTGTGATGCAATATTCTCCACTTGCTTGGATGAGTGCAGCTCCAACAACACTCAAGAAGCTCGACACCATCCAGGACAAAGCAGCCCGCTTGATTGGCACCCCATCCACCACCCTAAACATTCACTCCCTTCACCACCAGCGCACAGTGGCTGCAGTGTGTACCATCCACAGGATGCACTGCAGCAACTCGCCAAGGCTTCTTCGACAACACCTCCCAAACCCGCGACCTCTACCACCTAGAAGAACAAGAGCAGCAGGCGCATGGGAACAACACCACCCGCACGTTCCCCTCCAAGTCACACACCATCCCGACTTGGAAATATATCGCCGTTCCTTCATCGTCGCTGGGTCAAAATCCTGGAACTCCCTTCCTAACAGCACTGTGGGAGAACTTTCACCACACGGACTGCAGTGGTTCAAGAAGGCAGCTCACCACCACCTTCTCAAGGGCAATTAGGGATGGGCAATAAATGCTGGCCTTGCCAGCGATGCCCACATCCCATGAACAAATAAAATAAAACTCTGCACCCACCCCCCTCATCACACAAAGATGGGATGTAGGAGATCAAGGGCTTTCTGTGTGGGGAATCACAGTCACCTAACAGCGGGCTAACACTCAGATTTCTCATCCAGTGTAGTGTGCAGTCGTTAGAGACTGATTGACAGTCAGTAACACTGCAGTGTGGTGTGACTGGGAGCAGCTGTTTGTTTTCCAGTTATCACCCAGTCCTGAGAGCCTGAATCCTGGCTATATCTCCTTCATCAGTGGAAAAGCACTATGATAACATCCATTTCAAACACACTAACATAAATGCCCACCATAATGCTTTCAGATAGTTGTGCCTTTACAAAAGTTGTGTTAATTGATACAAACGTAATGCTCCTGTTGTTACAGGAGAATGTAGCATTACTAGTAAGTGCTATCAACAGGAAATAATTACGCAGAGACCACCTCCATGAATTCACCTTTAAATTTTTTTGTTTAAATTTCTGTATGTCTTTTTAATTCCCTCCCCAGACCACACAGGATTTACCCCCCACCCAGCTCCTGAAGTCTCTCACGCTTGCTAGGTGCAGTTCCATGGGGCTGCTGTCCCTCTGCTACCTTGGCCAAATGGCCATTCTTTATGCATGAACCTCAATAGCAAAGCCCCAATTTTAACCTGACCCGCCCGGCGGGAAGATGTCAGGTTTGTGTCGGACACCCATTTTACACCTCGCCCAATTTTAGGCAGCCGACCCAAACCCGCCCCATTCCCGCCACGCGGCCTGGGTTAAAATCGGGGCTTAAGCGATGACAGACCATTCAACTATGGGTGGCATCACAGCTAAACCCTGTGTGTCCACAAACACACAGGGGTCATTGGATAGCGAATGGAAGCAGGAAACTTTTGTTGTATTTTTTCTTCTCTTTCATTCTCGCCCTTCCCACTGGCCCAAGGGCATGGAGGTTGATCTTGGCACCTTTACTACAATCCTACCGCCATTCGCTGACTCAGCACAGATCACACCAGAGACCTTCCTGGCCTGTATGACTCAAAAGGCTCCAATGTAGAGTTGTATATTCATCTACTACATTTCACTCTGCAGAGATTCAAATGGGAGAGTGGGGCTGACATGAGTTACATTTGTTGGTATTCGGTCTTTAGTCTGAGTGTGTGGTACTTCGGGTTGCCACAAGTCTAGCATTTTGAGTCGGTAATCTGGAAATATAAATAAACCAGACACCGAGGGGATTTAACTTCATCTGGTAGTGAACTGGTTAATGTGTTTCAATAAAGTTCCTTTGTTGCACTATTCTAACGCACTTGCTAAATTGTTTAAAATATACAGGTTAACAACATCATTAAACTAGGAACTTTACACAAACCCATTACCAGTGTGCAATCAGAGGAAATTAAGCCCCAAAAGTCTTGATTTTAAAGTAGAAGTCCATTTTCCCCACTTACTTGTGCCATGCAATAATTATTAAGATTTTCTATCAAAAGTTATCAGCACCAACAGAAACCCTGGAACCCAAGCCTTGATCCCACTCCCTGCTTCACCCCTCGATTTGATAAAAGTTGGCAACGTGTTTTCTTTTTTTGAAGTGGTCACTCTCTTCAGTGAAAGCAAATGCTGGGCACAGACTGAAAAGGAGGAAAAAAGTTAACCAAACACACTGACACTAATGATAAAGAGTGTAAATTTAGACAAAGCACCTTACAATTAAGTGGAATAGACTATACAAAAGCTGTTAGTGGGGGTGCTGTCAGCCTCGAGTGATCAATCACTGGGGAAAAGCTCGTCCTTTTACAAAATGCCTCAGCTGCAGTAAGTTACCCCAAAATTTACACCGCGTTTTAAAAATCTTAAAGGTATATGCTCAGACCTGCATCCATGAACAGTTTGTACCCAAGGTGTTACTTGGAACTGCACTGCCCCTTTATCTCAGATCTAGTTCTCAGCTTTATAGGTTCATAGTGCTCGTCATATATTGTACCAAGAACTATAGGATTATCAAGATGTAACAGTTTAACAAGGATAAAATAATTACAGGATTTAAATGGGTGTGACTGCATTGTATAAAATTATAATACAGTAATCTTTGAAAGACCTAGATAAAAGATGCTTGTTAACAGATGTGACAGCAATGTGACTTTAACCATGATCGTGAACTGTCTTGTGAGGCACCAAAATGTAATTTTGCACCCTTGCAGTAGATGTTGCTAAACTCGTTCCTACTCGGTTCAGGCGTCTGAGCGAAAGAATCTTGAGGGGACAGAGGGAAGAAATTGGAGAGCCCTCATCTTGAGTTCTTATCAATTTCCAAGGCACCTGCTTACTCACCCAAACAGTCCAGGTTAAGTGAGCCGTCTAAAAGATTCTAAAATCTAAACTGGACACCAAGAAGTGTTTTAGAATAGAAACCTTTTACTTTCTGTACTTATTTCTGTGCCCTTTATAAGAAGCATGAAGATTTCACCAGCGGATACCAAACTGTTGGTTGCTAGCAGTGATAAATATGAGTACCACCTGACTCCTGAATATTGTAAATATTGTACTAGAGATGAGCTGATTCTTTTTGAATTCAACCAACCTGAAGGGCGACAAATGCAGGATGAGTGACTTTTAACAGTGGACCTCAGTCTACCATTGGGATTGCTGAGAGACCCAACGATTTAGCTAAATTTATGGAAATTTTAGATATGGTAACGTTGCTGGGCAACCATATAGCACATAGTTGAATATTTAATGCAATGCTTTAATAATGAGTTATTGAACGCACCAAATCTTAAAGGGGCACTGTCTTTGTGAAAAAATGTATATCAACCCATTTTTTGTTTAGGGAGGAAGAAGTCATGCATCTCTTCCGTTACCATGACATTGCCCACAAGTGATGTGATGGTGCATTTTGGCAAGACTTATGTTGTTGTATCATGTGTAAATTAGTGAGATAAACACGCCAATTTTTGATGAATACGGTTCCCCTTTAAGACATGAATGCCAATTAGCTTTGGGTGCAGTTAAAAAGTGAGCTTCGAAATTGCACTTTGCAGTAGCTGAACTTTTCATGAGTCAACTGACAGAATAGGAGCAGCCTTCTGACACGGATGCTGCTCTGTGGATTGATTAAAGTGGAACATGGGGAAAGTTACTTCCAATGTAAAGTATAATCCCTCATTCAGTTTACTGAAGCATTTTTTTTTAATCCTCCTGCCTGTTGGGGAACAACCGTAACTTATTTTAAAATTGAGAGCCCATGATGAAAAGCCATGGCCCACAGCACAGAACACCACCAATATTGAGAAGAGGAGTTGACAAGGCAAGGTGAATCAAGTTGTACTGAGGGAGTGCTGCACGGTTGGAGGTGCCGTCTTTCGGATGAGACATTGAACCTAGGCTCTCTCAGGTGGATGTAAAAGATCCTATGACACTATTTCAAAGAAGAGCAAGGGAGTTCTCCCCATGTCTTGGCCAATATTTATCCCTCAAACAACACCTAATCTGGTGATCTGGTCATTTATTTCATTGCTGTTTGTGGGATCTTGCTGTGCTCAATTTGGCTGCCGCATGTTCTACATTACAACAGCAACTACACTTCAATAGTACTTCATTGGCTATGAAGTGCTTTGGGATGTCCTGAGGTCGTGAAAGGCGCTATATAAATGCAAGTCTTTTTTTTATTACTTATTGTTAAAAGTAACCTAAATGTGTATTCCTGTCCATACTGCAGATAACACAGATGTGTTTTATAAAAATACAATTTATAGAACCACAAGAATGGAATGGGATTATTTTATTAAGCATGCAGTAAAATTCCGTGAGTTCCATATTGTGTAGAAGTTCAATTATGGTGTGAAAGAAATGTATGAATGGACCAATTGTACCGATGTATCAAATTAATCAAATATTGCGATATGACTTGGCAATGGACTGATTGCATTAAATATGTTTGAGTTTCTAAACTATAAATAAATAACATGTTAGAAAGTGATACAGATCAAGCTTTAGAGCATTCCTGAAGTTAAACATTTTTGACTTATTTTCATCACACAAAATGTGTCTCGGAGTGTGCCACGGGTTTATATGAAGGATGTGACTGAGCCTACAGTGTGTTTTGTTCTCCAATTTGGTTTTCAACCATGTCCTGAGGGGGTACTGCCTGAATTCAAAGTGAGAATCCATGAGTTGACATTAAACATTGTTACTGGAATTAAAGCAGTGTTGACAGCAACTAGTAGCAAAACTGCTCTGTCGGATGACAACATGCCACCTCCCATAACATGGGCCATGAAATCCCCCGGAGCTGCTCCCGCTCTGCTGGCATTACTTCCCCCCCAGGAGAGCAGCGGAAACCCCGGGGTTTGCGCTCCACTTCCAGAGGAGTAACACTGGAGGAGTGGGAGCAGCTCCGAGGCATTTCTCGGCCATGACCTCCCTGTGCTCTGAGGGTCTTTCACAAGAGCCCCAATGTCCATCCTCTAATAGAGTGTCTCCTTTAACAGGCTGAAAACAGAGAGAGGTAGGGCTGTTGCTAACTCGCACCAAGTCTCGTTCGCCCATCGCTCCTGTGCTCGCTGACCTACATTGGCTCCCTGTTCACCAATGCCTCAAATTTAAAATCCTCGTCCTTGTGTTCAAATCCCTCCATAGCCTCCCCCACCCCCCTCCCGATCTCTGTAACCTCCTCCAGCCCGACAACCCTCCGAGATCTTTGCGCTCCTCCAATTCTGGTCTCTTGCGTATCCCTGATTTTAATCACTCCACCATTGGTGGCCGTGCCTTCAGCTGTCTAGGCCCGAAGCTCTGGAATTCCCTCCCTAATCCTCTCCGCCTCTCTACCTCTCTCCCCTCCTTTAAGACGCTCCTTAAAACCTACCTCTTTGACCAAGCTTTTGGCCACCTGTCCTAATATCTCCTCATGTGGTTCAGTGTCAAATTCTGTCTGATTACGCTCCTGTGAAGCGCCTTGGGACGTTTTACTATGTTAAAGGTGCTATATAAATGCTAGTTGTTGTTGCTATGGTGATCTGCCCTTGGCTCAGGAAGATCCTGTTGGCTAGGGGCTGCGGTAACCTAGAGCTTCAGCACCTCTGGACTGGGGAGGAGGCAAATCAGCCAAGGTTCCCACTCCTGATTGCCATCCAGTGACCTACGATGGAAAGTCAGGATATTCAATGACGACAGGATCAGGATTGGGCTCAGCTGTGTTGCCCCTGCACTCAAATAGTCTGCTGCCGATCACTTTTTAAGTTCATGTACAATGCATGACCCCTTGGAGAAGGTACTGCAAGGTGGACAGCACCACAGTATGGGGATTAAGGAAAGGAGGGGGAGGAAATTGGAGAAAAAAAGAGTTAATGTAAAATAAAGACCCTTCTGTATTGATTTCTTTTTTTTATTCGGGATGTGGGCGTCGCTGGCGAGGCCGGCATTTATTGCCCATCCCTAATTGCCCTTGAGAAGGTGGTGGTGAGCCACCTTTTTGAACCGCTGCAGTCCGTGTGGTGAAGGTTCACCCACAGTGCTGTTAGGAAGGGAGTTCCAGGATTTTGACCCAGCGACGATGAAGGAACGGTGATATATTTCCAAGTCGGGATGGAGTGTGACTTGGAGGGGAACGTGCAGGTGGTGTTGTTCCCATGTGCCTGCTGCTCTTGTCCTTCTAGGTGGTAGAGGTCGCAGGTTTGGGAGGTGCTGTCGAAGAAGCCTTGGCGAGTTGCTGCAGTGCATCCTGTGGATGATACACACTGCAGCCACTGTGCACCGGTGGTGAAGGGAGTGAATGTTTAGGGTGGTGGATGGGGTGCCAATCAAGCGGGCTGCTTTGTCCTGGATGGTGTCGAGCTTCTTGTGTATTGTTGGAGCTGCACTCATCCAGGCAAGTGGAGAATATTCCATCACACTCCTGACTTGTGCCCAATGAGCAATTCTCTATGATTTGTACCCTAAGAAATGTTGGAATGGTACTTTTTGGGGAAAAGCCAGCTCTCCAAGGCTATTTTCAAGTGGATTAGCTGCTGGATAAGATCACCATTTCTAGTTTACAAGCATCAAGAATGGTTATTGGATGAAAGCACCCTTGGGTGATGTAAAGTCTGTTTTCTCACCTACATGTAAAGGAAGTGGTAGTTTTACAAGGGAGCAAGTGACCTTTTACTTGACACCTTCTGAAGGAGTGAAATACAGCCGAAACAGGTTTAATCCTTTTGAAGACTGAAGCTGGGATGGAAAATATTGGTCAGGGACCAGTTACCTTCTGGCTTTGGCATAGAGAGGGGAGAAGTAAAGCATCCCGCCAGCAAGCAATTAATGTCAACGTGTTTCGCCCACTGTCTCCAATCCCTCATTTTCTCTTTCCCTGCTTTATTCTTCATTTCATCCTTTGTTCTGTTTGTTCCTCTTCTCTGTCTGACTAACGTACTGCTCAAAAATGCACAGAATCTACAGAAGTTATTCTAAACCTTTACAATCTACTGGTCAGACCATATTTGTAGTGCAGCATCCAGTTCTGGTAACAATGCTACAAAAGAGACACAAGAGCATTAGAAACAGAACAGAGAACAGCAATAAGGCTGGTCCCAAGTGGAAAGATTCGAGAGACCCAAACTCTTATAGTGTAGAGAGGATAGATAAGGTAAACCCAAAAATATTATTTCAAGGTAAGCCAGGGAAATAATCCAAGAGGGCGTAAAATTGAAATTAGTGGAAAGTAAATTTAAAACCAACATTCGGAAGAACTTATTTGCTCAAAGATTGATAAATGTTTGGAATAATCTGCCAGACAGGATATAGAGACAAAAACATTGGAGACATTCAAAATGCAGTTGGATGCTGAGATGGGAGAGCTCAGGTATTAGAGGGATGATCTTCAATGGGTGTTAGGTGTCAAGAGGAATGAGCTAAAGGGTGTAGAGGACCGAATGGAAATGGGGCGTGGAATTCATGGGAGGATTCGACAGCAGTTCTGGTTAAAAGGTTTCTCCCAGTGCCTGAAATAAATTTCTATTGAATGGTGGGTGACCTATGTTAAGTGTTTGGTCAGGGGGTTATTGATGGAGTGATCTTAAATTTATAAGTACAACAAAAAAGACTTCAGAACATGGTGTAAATTGATGGCGTAAACGTCAATATGCTTAATGACATACTTGACATTCTTTTTACAGCAGTTGAGGGCAAGTTTCAGTCAGTATCAAGTACTGACATGAAAAGATCAGATGAGAGAGACAGCTATTGACAGCTTGACTAATAAGTGGTACATTGGTTAACTGAGTGGTAGAGAGTCAAAAGCAGGTCAGTAATTTTCTGAATCTTTTGATAAATGCAGTACTGAATAGATACAGCTCTTTTTGTTGCATGTTGAACGATAGAGAGGATCCCTTTCATTGAGTGGTATGGGCTTTCGTTATAATTTATTAGGGCTGATTTTCCTCTGCCTTGTTTCCAAATAGTGCCCAAAAAATAGGTACAATGCAGAGAAAAACTGCACGCTGCTCCTTTGCTCCCATTTTGCTCCTGAATAGCACTGCCCACAAACTTCCTCTATGGCTTTTCTGTTGTCTGCATCTGAAGAGGATACAGCAATGTAAAGGGCCATAGATCTGATATGTTAACCTTACCTTCTTCTCTCCACAGATGCTGCCTGACCTGCTGAGTGTTTCCAGCATTTTCTGTTCTTATTTTTGAACGTTTGAGGTCTTTGAATCCAGATTTCCTCCAAAAGCTCCAAGTGTAGATCAGGAGCAAACTGTCCCCATGGCAATCTGGCACCACTGATTCCGAAGCTGCTCTACAATGTGTCAGTCTTGGCCCAGTGGTAATACTCATTCCTATGAACCAGAAGGTTGTGAGATCAAGTCCCACTCCAGAGACCTGAGCACATAATCTAGGCTGACACCCCAGTGCAGTACTGAGGGGATGCTGCATTGTCAGACGTGCTGTCTTTTGCATGAGACGTTAAATGCCCTCTCAGGTGGATGTAAAAGATCCCATAGCCCTATTTCAAGAAGAGCAGGTGAGTTCTCCTAGTGTCCTGGCCAACATTTATCCCTCATCTTACACCAACAAAAGCAAATTATCTGGTCATTTATCTCATTGCTGCTTGTGGGATCTTGCTGTGCGCAAATTGGCTGCCGTGATTACAACAGTGACTACACTTCAAAAGTACTTCTTTGGCTGCCAAACACTTTGGGATGTCCTGAGGTTATGAAAGTTACTATATCAAAGTAACTTCTTTCTTTCTTCTATCAGAGTTATGGGACAGACTAGTATTGTCAAGAAAGGTCTTTATCTTAGGATTTTTGAATGAAAAAAATTGCTTTTCAGCTGCAGGATTGCAGGACGCTCAGACTCCTGCTTGGGTTACTGCTGCCAACCCAGCCTGGTACAGCAGCATGAACTCATAGACATGGGACATAGACAGTAAAATAAACATGAAGAGCAAAGACATGCAAAGTTTAGCTTCTGGTTACCTTTTTTATCTGGATTCTATCCCTTTGATAAGCACAATGGGAAGACAACACTTGGGAGCACTGATAGAAAAAACATTTCCAGTCATCTCATAGAATCATAGAAGTTTACAACATGGAAACAGGCCCTTCGGCCCAACATGTCCATGTCGCCCAGTTTATACCACTAAGCTAGTCCCAATTGCCTGCACTTGGCCCATATCCCTCTATACCCATCTTACCCATGTAACTGTCCAAATGCTTTTTAAAAGACAAAATTGTACCCGCCTCTACTACTGCCTCTGGCAGCTCGTTCCAGACACTCACCACCCTTTGAGTGAAAAAAATTGCCCCTCTGGACCCTTTTGTATCTCTCCCCTCTCACCTTAAATCTATGCCCCCTCCGTTATAGACTCCCCTACCTTTGGGAAAAGATTTTGACTATCTACCTTATCTATGCCCCTCATTATTTTATAGACTTCTATAAGATCACCCCTTAACCTCCTACTCTCCAGGGGAAAAAGTCTCAGTCTATCCAACCTCTCCCTATAAGTCAAACCATCAAGTCCCGGTAGCATACTAGTAGATCTTTCCTGCACTCTTTCTAGTTTAATAATATCCTTTCTATAATAGGGTGACCAGAACTGTACACAGTATTCCAAGTGTGGCCTTACTAATGTCTTGTACAACTTCAACAAGACATCCCAACTCCTGTATTCAATGTTCTGACCAATGAAACCAACCTTGTTGGAGAAATGGTATTAATAACAGTACTCAGCAAAATATATAGATTTTCTTTTATTCTTATGAGTTAAGATTCCCTACAGACTGCAAGAGTTTCCACCATCTCTTGCAACCTCTCCGCTGCCTCTGTGTTGTGAGACTGCTTGTCAAACATCCAGTCTTGAGTGAGCTATAATTTAAGAAATAGAAAATAAGAGCAGGAGTAGGCCATACAGCCCCTCGAGCCTGCTCCGCCATTCAATAAGATCATGGCTGATCTTCGACCTCAACTCCACTTTCCCACCCGATCCCCATATCCCTTGATTCCCCTAGAGTCCAAAAAGCTATCAATCTCAGCCTTGAATATACTGAACGACTGAGCATCCACAGCCCTCTGGGGTAGAGAATTCCAAAGATTCACAACCCTCTGAGTGAAGAAATTCCTCCTCATCTCAGTCTTAAATGGCCAACCCCTTGTCCTGAGACTATGCCCCCCAGTTCTAGACTCTCCAGCCAGGGGAAACAACCTCTCAGCATCTACCCTGACAAGCCCCCTCAGAATCTTATATGTTTCAATGAGATCACCTCTCATTCTTCTAAACTCCAGAGAGCATAGGCCCATTCTACTCAATCTCTCCTCATAGGACAACCCTCTCATCCCAGGAATCAATGTAGTGAACCTTCATTGGACCGCCTCCAAGGTAAGTATATCTTTCCTTAGTGCTCCAGGTTTCCTCCAACTAAATGTAGGAAGACCTTCGGCCCCCGCCATATACTCCGTCCCCTTGTTGCCGATTCCATTCCATTTGCCAGCCACTGTCTTAGGCTGAATCAAACCTGAGCATCCTCTTTGACCCCAAGCTGAGTGTCCAACCCCATATTCTCTCCATCACAAAGACCACCTACTTCCACCTATGTAACATCCCCTGTCTCTGCCTCAGCCCATCTGCTGCTCAAAATCTCATCCATGCCTTTGTTACCTCCAGACTCGACTATTCCAATACTCTCCAGTCCAACCTCCTACCTTGCACCCTCCATAAACTTCAGCTCATCCAACACACTACTGCCTGTATCCTAACACACACCAAGTCCCGTTCAGCTGCCACCCCTGTGCTCGCTGTCCTACAATGGCTCCTGCTCCCCCAACATCTCAAATTTAAAATTCTCATCCTCATGTTCAAATCTTTTCATGGCCTCACCTTTCCCTATCTCTGTAACCTCCTCTAGCCCGAACCCCGCCCCCTCCGCAAACTCTGCATTCCTCTAGCCTCTTGTGTATCCGCTCCTCCTTTTGCCTCACCTTCAGCTGTCTAGGTTCCACGCCCTGGAATTCCTTTCCCCAAAATCCCTCCACCTCTCCACCTCCCTCTCTTCCTTCATGACCCTCCTTAAAACCCATCTCTTCGACCAAGCTTTTGGTCACCCTTCCAAATACCTGTTTCTTTGGCTCAGCGTCTGTGAAGCACCTTGGGGCATTTTTCTATGTTAAACATGTTTTATAAATGCAAGTTGGTACTGTTTCCTTTGCCTGAGTCACTCGAAGCTTCATGATTCTTCTTCCTGTCCATAGCTGTCATTAGGGACAGCTGCCCCTATTGCTTCTCTTTTTAATCAGCCATGATCTTATTGAATGGTTCAGGCTTGAGAGGCTCCTATTTCCTAACATGTCTGTTTAATTGTTATTTTTGTCACAGTATAAATTGGTAAAGATTAGCTTTAAATATTTCAATTCAATACTCCCATTATCAACTGTCAGAACATTCAATGCATTTTCATATTTTTATTTCAGAATTCTACTTTGTTTTCTCCTCTCCAATTTTCTCCCCTTACCCACCTCACCCAGAGATGGTCATTCATGCTGGGATAGTGTTCCACACATGGGAGCTGCCCTTCTGAATCTTGCTCAAGTTTCTGTTCTTCATGCGTGAGCTGGGAAAGTGGGTGCCAGTGGGTTATTAAACCATGGAGGACATCACAGCTGAGCCTGATTCTGTCCGAGCATTCACACACGCTCATGTCTATCAGTGATCAATCGGGGGAAACATGGTGCATTTACCAATTGAGCCATTGGAGCAGCTTAAAATTGCATCTTATTTCAACAAAACCTCTAATTTGGCATTAGTTAGGCGGTGCATTATTAACACTTGCCCAACTATTAGTGTGCTGACCCTACCAGATTTTGTGGGGTCATCTTCATTTCTATGGTGTGGGCGAGTTCCCAGTCCATATTGGACCCAGTGTTGGAAGCTCACCTGGAGGGGTGTGAGAAATTACATGTGAGCAGCTCTTAAAGAACTGGTTACAAAGGTGATGGGTAAGTTTAAAGGGACAGGAGCACTTAAAGCTAAGTGGCCGTATATGGGACAAAAATGTTAGTAACTTTTACAAAGGCTGCTAATACTTTTAATCTATATTTCAGCGTCTGCAAAGATTATTTGGATTACAAAAATGCCCGGCAAAACACAATGGCTGCACAGCAAATGCGGAGAGTGAAAACTGAGTCTGTGGCCGACTGATGTCGCAACATAACACTCCAACCTCCTGTTTGATGCTGCTGGGCAAAGTGGAGGAGGTGCAGAATGGGGTGATAGCAAGGACAGTGGTCCTGCTCACCACCCCAGAGCACCCTCACCAAAGGACAGCATTGCAGCATGCCTGGAAGGAGGCAAAGGATGAGAACCCAAGGCTGCAGCAGGCACTTACACCAGTACAAAATCTGACCACAAAATTAGATGGGGCACTAAATGAAAGGAAATCTGGCACAATGGACCTCTGCTCATTTTTCCAATCAATTGCGTCTGCTTAACTGATCATAAGATCATTCTCATTTATATGATGTCTGTCTATGTACGATGTACATTTATACGATGTCTGTCTTTGTACGATGTACATTTATACGATGTCTGTCTTTGGAATCTTCATGCTTACGCACTATTATCTGACATGTCTTCCAAAGGTACTCGATTCAATAATATTGTTTGGCCCATTGGAATTCTGTGTGATGAGATTGAATGGGAAGTGGTTTGACCAATTATGGTTCTGTTTGATTGGAGTGAATGGGAAGTGGCCTGGTCTATTTTAATTCCCTGTGCTCATTGTGAGTCAACTGCACTTATTAATAGAAGTCAACTCAGTCTGATAATACATAAGCCAAGCTGCATTGTAGTTTATCATTTGTTTTGGTGCTCCTCAGTATAGCGGTCCATTTTGAAGACACAATAGCATCAAACCAGAGAATGTTACTGGTAAAACTATCAAATTAACCATTCTGACAGTAGTAAGGGAAGTAACGGAGAGTCTATCTAGCCAGACATCTGATTGGGTTAATTAGTGAAAAGAATCCTGTTGAAATGATGGTTGGATCACCTTAGTAGCGATGGCTGCACCAACCTGATGCTATTGAGCGTTGCTTTTGTCATGTTGTTGGTGCCCCTGTTATCGAGCAATCACAGTCCCTGCTGTTATCTAGTTAACTGCACCATACGAGGTAACTTGTGAATGCTGCATGTGTTAAACCTACTTCTGCAGAGGTGACCTTATGTACTTTCCCACTTCCAGCTTATGTGGCCCAGCAAAGTTTTCACTGCCAGTGTTGGTTCAGAATTGACCTGACACTAGATTCACTTCAGCACCGTAACTGATAGCACGAGTGGGCTCAAGGCAGTCATTTCCATCCAGACCCAAGTCATAAAAACGTAAGAATTATTTAGGAACAGGAAAAGGTCACTGGGCTCAAACAGCCTGTCCCTTTTTGATCAATTAACTCCTTTTACTTAGTCTCGCATCATATCCCTTCTCTTTCCAGAAACATCATTGATTGTCTCTTAAACCCACTTTTACTGTCTGCTTCAATGACCTTTCGTGGTATCTTCACATTCTATTAACCTGAAGGTGGAAAATGTTCTGCCTGCCTTCTCTTCCTACTCCGAGCACAGCAGTTCTTAACTAAGTCCTAGACCTTTGTCTGCCGAACTTTCAGAGATCACATGAGACGATTCCCCTCCACGATCTTTACTCTGCTTCGACAACCGTTTAACTGAGACACCTTCTGCAACTCGATCTCAACTCGACATTCCCAGAGTTTGGTGGATATTCTCTCGTCCGTTGTAAACACTCCACAGGAAACAAAATGCCAAGTTATTCTAAAAGCGGAAGGTTTTAAAATCAGGAAGGGTGGCCAAAAGTATTAATGGAGTCCAGAGGGTACAGAAAAGCCCCATTTGTGACCTGACCCACATAACTCGTGAATTTGTTGCTCCTGGATAATGAGGTCCCCATCACTGGTTGAATATTTTCTGAAATTCCACAGACTCCTGTGGGATATCCTGTGGTTAATAGTGCTCTCCCTTTATTTATGAGCAAAATTACAAGTATCAAGCTGTGAGCTTGAAGCTTGGGAGTCATTACTCCTGTGGTAATTGCAGTGAATTACTGAACCTGGCAGCCAGAAAAGGGAGGGACAAAAGGCTTCACTTTAGACAGGACAGTAATGCAATATTATTGAACACTTTTAATGATGGTCATAGCATTTAGCAATTTTCTTTTTAGTTTCCAGCACATTATCCATGTGCTTGACAGCATAAATTACAAAAGATAAGATTCTTTCTGCAGATGCAAGAAATAGAGATCTGTGTTCAGCTAAGATTCTGGCTCCTGCAAGCATTGTCCATTTCCTGCCTATGATTCGCCTCTGCTCCTCCTTCCATGCCACAAGAGAGGCTAAATGTTTCCCTGCAGGGTGCTGTCCCTTTAAGAGTGCCTGCTGTGAGTCTCAGTACTTAGTGCTGAGACTGCTGGAGGGGCAGTGTGGACTGCACTCCACTGATTGGTGCTCCTTCGCGTTTTCTGACCGAGCTCGATTGGATCTTATTTCCATATGGGCAGGGATCCAAGAAAACCTCGAAAACTTGGACTGATTTCCGGAAAATAATCCACTGAGTACTTCCAAGAGTTTGATTCCCATACCTGAGCCAGGCTGGAGTGATGCAAATAACGTTGAGGAAGAGCTTGTAAAGACAGCGAGGTATTGTAGATAACAGAACGTAACTAATATATGGAATACCTAAGACAATGCAGTCTTGTATATACCTGACTACAAATAGGAGACTTTTTAGAATTAATAACAGCAATAGTTTGCAAAAAATTAAATAGGGAGACGAGATTTTAAAATAATGAATGACGAGGACCACAGATTGAAACTTCAATTTTGGAAGATTTAAAGATGCTTTGCCCCATTTCAGAAATGTTAAATAATTTAACTTAAAATTAAAAAGAATAATGCTAATCTTATCAAATTTCAAGGCGCATTTTTTATTTTTAATGTGGACTTTTCTAACACACGTGGGACAATCTGCATTTAGTTGTTGATGATCTGTTGGTTTTGTATTGACAAATTTATTGACCATTTATTATTTTTTTTAAAGTTACGACTAGTTCTCCAAATAAAATGAGATTTCCTCCGTGCTCTGGTTGTGAAATAATAAACGTCTTCTTTATAATGCATTTAAAATTTCGCCACACCTGGTGTGCAAAGGAAATCTTCCCCCATTGTGGTGATAGAGAGGGTGCTTTTATTAGTTAAGGAGTCGTTAAGATCTGTTGATATTTGTCATCAAGCTCTGCAATCTGGCTGATTAATCCAGTTTTCTTCAAATTAAACAGAAAGAAAAGCTGCTTCTGTAATGCAGTGTCAGCAAATTCTGGAAGTTAAATCTATCGTTAGATTTTGCTGCTGGTCTGTCTTATCCCCTTCTCTCCTCTTGTTATGGGTGCTGGCAGACTTCCACACTGTCCAGCCTTCCTTGCCCTGAGTGTCCACACTCCGAATGTGAGCCAGGACAGTGATTATTGACAGGTATGTGGAGGACATCACAGCTGAGCTTGATCCTGTCCTAATCTGACACCCACACACATGCACTTAATACTGATCAGCAACAGCCAGCCGACCTGATCTTTTTTGTTTTGCCCTCCCTAGGCCAGGGGCACTGAGGCAAATAGTAGCACCAGTACTGATGCTCTGGCTAAGATCTGCATGGGCTGGGGTTTCAAATGTACATTATGTTGGGATTTCCCAGGAGTTTTTGAATGTATCTTGAATATATCATTCTCTTCTCCTTTATCGGTAAGTTTAAACTTGTTGATGAAAATATATTTGTCTTGACAACTTCATGGAAATGGGTCCAATGTATGTTTCTCTTCCTTTCTTCTACCCCAGCCCAATTCAACTCTGGCCCTTCTATTAAAGGGGGCAATACTGTCGGGCTAGTAATTTGAATGACTCCCTTCAGAAGTGTTGAAAAAATTTGTTTCAGTTTGTGAGGAGGAGTTTTCCATTTTCTGCATCCTGGCTGTTAGTGCTAAACCTTTTGATGGCACTCAGAGAATCAATTTGGATTCTGGTATCAGGGAGTGAATAATGAGCTACCCACTGGTTAATCTCCCCCACCCCTGAATGGCGGTGGACGAAACCAGTCTTCTCTTGCATGGTGATGAGGTATACACAGGATTTATCCTGTTTGGGACACTCTGGGTTGTATTTTGTAATTTAAACTCTAATTGAAACCTCTTCAAATTCAAATGCCCCTATTTTTGTGAATGAAAATGCCACTTGTATACAAGGACAATGGGGTAGATCTTGACTTTGTGCGATAGTGTAAAACAGGTAATAGCGAGTTGGCAGCCCATTTTACATCTCTCATGATTTTCATTTCCATTGAAGCAAAAATCATGAGAGATGTAGAACGGGCTGCCAACTCACTATTGCACAAAGTCAGTATCTACTCGAATATGTCCACGTGTGCAGTACATTACTGGTTTCCAACTCTTGATTGATATCTGTGACAGGGCTTCAGATAGTTTAATACTTTTGTCGTTGTGTTTTATAACCTAATGCTTTATTTTTGTTGGTGGGTGGGGGTGGAGAGAAAAGCCTAATTCCGAGTGGTTTCTTAGTGTTGGAGTTTAATCTTTTTATTCATCTGTTTTAACTTGGGGAGATGTGTCCATGTTTCTTGCTGGTGTAATGATGAGTATATAAATATACCTGACCCTGGTAATCCTTTCTCTAGTGGTATAATAGTACTGTGGCCTTGGTTTTCAGAAGGCCAAATTCTGAAGCCCAAATCAGGAGAAGCCAAATTCTCCATTATTTTCCATTACATGGTGTGGGAAAGAGATTCCTGCACAGAAGCATACAAGGGGGGAGAGGGGAGTGCAACAGCCAACTCTCCACTCTGAGTCTTCTGAGAACAGCAGAGAAAGTATACCTTGATGTACTTTTTGTGTGTGCAGACACACATTCATAGAGAAATTTGGTGACGGGGTGAAGATATTGTGCAGCACAAGTGTTTCCCCTTTCCCCCTCCTCAAGGCTTAGCTCACGTCCTTCAAGAATTTGGGGGACAGTGATACATGGCACACACATCAGGCAATATTTATATGTACATAAATGATTGCTTTTTATAGCCTAAATTTCCCACACATTCCAGGGATGATAGCATCTTCTTTGAGGCAGTTGACCAGTTGAGCAGATTTGTGTTGAGGATGTTTGTGCCAGAGGATGAGAGGGTGGTTGGGTGAGGTTGAGGTGGGGGGGTTGGTGAGCCTGATGATTCAGATGCTATTGATGGACAGGGAGGTGGAGCTTAACACTGTGCTAGGCTTCGCCTGAGCTCTTTGGTTTGGTAAACACAGGAAGGGAGTTTAGAGGAATGTTGTTTCCAACACCTCCTCCACCATTCCCCCCCCCCCCTCAATATTCTGCCACAAAACAAGAAACTTGGAGTACAAGGTCGGTAAGTCTTATTCTCCACTTCTGCATGGTTTTCCAGCTGATACAAATGTGGGACAGGACAGCTTTAAACTGAAATGCTATGACTGAGGTGGGGGGGGGGGGAGTGAGTGAGGATATTGGATAGAAAGTGTGTGAAGTGGGGGGGGTGGGATATCTGCAAATAAAGGATTACTAGAGATAATAGTGAGGGAGGAAGAAAGTTAGGATTGTGGTGAAAGAAGGGAGTATTTTCAAAGTCTTTTTACAATTGCATTCCTCGGCATAAGAGCAGAGAGAACTGAATGGATTTAACCAGATGGGAACATTCTGCCAATGGTAGGTTAGTAATGAGGGCACTGGCTAGAGAACTGTGGTTTTATTTTGAGAAATGCCAAAACAAAATGAGGTGCGAGCCTGTTTGTCAGTGCATCTGAGATGTTTTCAAGCTGATTTATGTTAACCGAGCACCTTAAGCTGGCACAATCCTTCATCTACTGGTTTAAGATTTTAGAGGGGAGTGAGTGGACAGCACTGAGTTGGGCCACACTCCAACCAGGGATAGCACACCTTCACCTCATGTGCAGACTTAAATGCACAGAGCCTGCTCACTGGCCTCTAGCTGCTGCAGCTCCTTTCTATCATCGCAGTGCACCTGGGCTCTTTAAAAACTGACTTCACACCCGGGGCTATTGTTATACAGGAAGCGATGCAAGGTGAAGCTGTGCGAGACGACCTGTGCAAGTGGTCTCGCACCAAAACCAGAATGACCCCAGCTGTCATACTTGTGTTGTCGTGATGCGGGAAGCCTCTTCACAGTGACAGTGTGCAGCAACATCACTGTCCTATCTGAGAAGCCCTGCCAATTTTTTTTTTCTTCAAAAAATATACTTTATTCATAAAATTTGCAGCAATACATACAATACAGTTGTCATATCACATTTCAAATGTACACAATTCAGATTATACAATTTGCAGGTTGCATCAAGTACAGTTCAAATGATTCCAACAATACAGTTACACATTGTACATAATTACATTCATGGCACTCTAGGGTGCCTCATTGCATTACACTCAATTACAGATTATTGATTACAGATACGTTACAGATTCATTGCAGGTACATTATATCAATTTGAATTTTGCATTCTGCCCAAGGGGGTCTTTTTCCCTGATTGCATCCCCTCGGTATACGATGCCGGGGAAGCCTGCCAATTTGAGTAACTGAAGCAGACACATGTTTTGCAGTTTGTCGTGTGACTTGGTGACACGACACTGTGTTCACCTCACCATGTGCGCCTTTATTGTCAAACCAGGTCCTGTCCTGTAGGACAGCAGTGCCAAATTATAATGTCCTCGTTCATGCAGATTTGAAGGGGCAAAGTTGCCCCTTTTATAGAAAAATGAGTGAGTCCCTGTTTTTCTTTGACTCCACAGTGAGCTCGCTAATGAATTCAGGGGAATGTATGGCTTTACTGATTTTAGTAGTGGGTCATTATTACAGAGCAAAAGCAGGCATTCTTCCACTTTATTAAGAGACATTTCATTCCATTCCCAAAGTGTTTACAAAACAACTGATTGTTGGAGCCAGAAATAGGTTCACTTGTATGACAAGGAATTGGAATCAAAGTGGGCTATTTAAAGCAACAATGGATGGTGTGTTTAAAAATAAAGAAACATGGGAAAGGTGGATGAATTTGGAGGAAGTGGTAGTAAGAACATCAATGAGGCTTTCTTGGGAGAGTCCCGCTCAGTGTTTTGATCTGATCACAGGATCAGCCCTGGGGATGTGGGAATCACTTTGGGATGATGAGGCTACTTTCATTGCGTTATATGCTCCCCTTTCACTTTTATATTGCTTGATCATCAGGGCTTGCTTTCTCAAAAATAACACAGATAAGGCAAGCGGCTGAGAAAAAAAAAAATCAAACCTGCCTTAAATGAAGCAGAACTCAAGTTGAGACGGAGCAACTGTTGGCTTTAATCGATGGGCCATTAAAACAAAAATTGCAGCAATAAAACGGAAGCTTTGCAGATATTAAATGGAATGTTTTTTATTACTTCTATCGGATCGGTTGAATCTTTGCGAGGTTTTAGACCTGATGTTTAAAGGGGAGGTTTTCTGCCAATTAAGGATTTCGCAGAAACTTTTGGGATGAAATTACGCTGTGTGGTATTAGTGTGTCATTATGCTCATCGAAAATTCCTCTGCTGTTTTAGAAAAGCATCCAACCATTTAAAATGATCAAGGGAACCCTTTCATTAAATGGTGGGCAGAGGAATTTCATGCAAACTCTTCAATGAGTTCATTTCGACACCTTTTGTGTTTATGAATAAGAGGACAGTTAACAAAGGGGCATCAGGGCTGATTCACCGCTCCAGCGCTCCCAGCGAGGAGCAGCACTCACAGGGAGCACTGGGTGGGGAATGGCAGGCCGGCAGCTCCTCATTTTCCGTCCATCAACTTAAATTAATGGAAAATCATGGGCTGTGGGACTGCGATTTCCTACCCGCTGCCCACTGTGTGTGCCCCTCCTTGCCGGGAGTGCTCGGTCACGGAATCGCACGAGATTGACGGGCAGGAAAAGCCCAGCTGGTCCATCAAGTCTGCCCCACCCCACGATGGCTGGAGCATCAAGACTAGATACTTCCTCGCTCTCGGTGGTAGAAGTTCGAGTCCCTTATCCCAGCAAGGAGGAAAATCAGCCAAGGTTCCCGCTCCTGATCACTATCCAGTGACCTCTGCTGAAAAGTGCGCACATTTGCATGGGTGAGGGCAGGATGGGGTTCGACTGTGATGCCCCCTCCCCATGGTCAAATAACCCTACTGGAAGGAGAGTTCCTTGGTGTGCTATATGTAGCAGAGTCATAAACACGTTCTTTATAAATGCATTTATGATTTTACTACACGTAGCACACAGAGAAAACCGTCCTCCCCTGTCTCGTACGTGATGAATATCCACTTGGATAAGGGACTGATTTATGCACTGTTAAAACCCAACAGAATCCTTCTTTATGGTAGGTACACAATGTCTATCACTGCTCCTGACCAGTGCTGCACTGAAGACAGATACATGAGCTGCAGCCACTTACAGTGAAGGGGTACTTGGGCCGAAAATAAACCATCTTATTCATCACCTCACCATTTATTGTGTGTTAGAGTCTGGGTTTCAATTAAATGCAAGTTTTTTAAAAAAGCAGCCAGCATGCAAATCTTTGTATCAGAGCCTGATTAAATCATTCCTTTCTGCAATTCAATCCAAAGCACTTAACAAAATGGGTTTTCCATATTGCAGCTTAGCCCATCTACCCTGATGACAAAGACTGTCTATTTAAACAGCATTTCTGTTATGAAGCTACTTGATCTTGACTTGGTGCCTTTTTAAAATGTTATATTGTATTTGATGTTGTTATTGAGTCACTAAGCAGTGCACCCCCCCTTATTATAATATGTAAATTGCTTGTTATAGTGAGGCTGCAGTGTGTATTCAGTGCGCTATGAGGGAACAAGAGAGTTTACTTTCAGTTACAAGGCTGTAATGCAATCTCGGGGTTTGATCAGGTCATAAACTTGGAGGCAATCTCGGATGCCTTACAAGTTACAGTAGAACAGCAATATTGAATTGCAGCCTAAAACTGCGGTTGAGAGTTATGCAGTCAATCGTACTTGGTTTATTTACTGAAACCAATGGTCCCTAACTAGTATCCTTTGTGAATTATGGATGTCCTTACACTGCTCTCTACCCCCGAGTGAATCAAGCTTAATACCTCATCTTCACTACAGATTTGCCTCACTCACTCACTCTCTCTCTCCCTCTGCAACCATCTCCAGCCTTCCTTTCCTTCTGTGTTCTCTGATCCTCTGACTCTGACCTCCTCCCACCTCCACTAGAGCCTTCAGCTGCTTCAGGCCTACTTTTAAGAATTCCTTCTCCAAATCCCTCCGCCTCGCTACCTCCCTTCCTGCCTTTACAGCGTCTTCTCACAACACGTTTCTTGGACCAAGGGGGTGATTTCAACCCCCAAGAACGGGTGGGTTGGGGGCGGGCGGGAGTTGAAAATAGTTGTTTTTTGGGTCGCGACCGCAACCCGGCTTTATTTCTGGGTTTAACGTCAGCGCATAAAAGTACAGGCTTCTCACCGGGAATGCAAAGTCCAAAAATGCTGCAGTTGCAACCCAAAAAAACCAACTATTTTCAACTCCCACCGGCCCCCAATCCACCCGTTCTTGGGGTTTAAAATCACCCCCCAAGTCTTTGGTCACCCCTCCGAACCCGCCCGCAAAAAGTTCCATTTCTCTTTTGTGAAGTGCCTTGAGCTGGATTTCTACGTTAAAGGCAAGTTACCGTTGTTGATCCAGTGGAATATTACAAGTACCTTGTGTTTATACAAAGTTTTGAGATACAGTTCAGACATTGCATTTCCAAGTGTCAAAAATATGTTTTTAAAAAAAAAACAAAACCAGTCATTTTATCCTGGTTTCTTTTGATCTGGAGGAGGAAATTTACAAGCACCTGCCAAGTCGCAATTTCCCTCACCAACAGCAATCTGAAGGATGTGCCTACTTACAGCAGTTAGACTTTGTGGCCTTAAAGGGGCCGAACATTTAAACATTGCCGCACCTTTGCAGCAGAATAATACATCGTACGTTCCGTGGCATGGCGCCCCTTTCATTATCACACAGTGGCCCTGAAACTTCCAGGGGCCCCACTCTGCCAGCCCAAGTGCAGTGAAGTGGAACCTCTATTCACCCCATCCCAAATGGGGTCATTTGAGCGGGATGGCGCATCACATCACGCTCGCAAGGATGTATCGAATGCACCCGTCGTGATCCACAAGGCGATGTTGGAGCAGCACCGACCGGGGATCCTGAGGCCTTTCCTGGGCCAAAGAAATGCTACCTCTTAATTTGTCTTTTACGGTGAGAGACCAGTGGTAGCCTGGCCGAATTTGAATTTGAAGTGAGGTTTCTTCATGTTCATGCTCTGCGAGTGTAGACATTGAGTGTTGGCAAGCTATTCAACCGTGACAGATTTCACAGAAGAGCCCGATCCTGCCCTCACCTTGATGTCCACAGGTGCAGACTTTCCAACAAATCAGCAGAAACCTGGGATTGAACCTGGGACCTTCTTGGTAGAAGTACCTCTTTAAAAAAACAAACAACCTCTTATTGGGGGACGAGTACTTAGATTGAAAGTACTCCCCTCTCCCGCACAATGTGGCGTCTCTTAAAGGTATAGATCCAATCTTGAGCCAAGCTGAAAGTGGAAAGCTCGAGTGGTTTGTGTTGTCATTGGAGCCAGTCGATTGAATTATTGTCTTACTCCTCACTGATAGCCATTCATTGTCTAAAAGGGTACAATGTTTAAGATGCTATGCGGGGATTCCATTTTTAAAAGGTAGCAATAGATTATAACACTGCAATGTATCCACTGTTCAATTCAACTGGCTTAATTGTGACTCCACCTTAGTTATTCTGCAATAATTTATCATTATCATTAAGCTCATATTGTGCTTTGCAATTGATAATGGGTCTGACCTGTAATGTTGCGATCTATAGGTGTATTATGATATTGTGACATCTTTAATCTCCTATACTGTATTAGATGGGAGGAACAGGGTCAGAAATAATGCTATAACTTATGTCTTTTAATATTTTAAAGTATCCAACTAACAAAAGGTACCATCTTCACTCAATCCAAACATGTCATATAATGTTTCATTCAGCAGGATTGTATTCTTAAAATCTGAAGTGTGTAATCTCACTCACAAGATGTACTTGATCAACTGGGGAGGGGGAATTACCTCCCAGTGATAGAATTTTCCCCCAACCCAGCTTTTGTCCTCTCTCGCTGTCCTGAATTATAAAATGATGTAGATTAATTGCCGATTAATCCTATATATATTCAGTGAATGGTATGCTGATTAACTGGGGACAGTGATTAATTGGTGTACCCAGAGGGGTCTATTAGTAGTGATGAAACAAGGCAGCTTGGAAATACATTTTTTAAAAAAATCTGTCTGTCTAATGGCTAAATCTTTGGAGGTAACTTTGATCACATTTGAAGAAGCATTTGCTCCCGTCCATTTGCATTATTAGCATTAGTTCTTGCACCTAAATTATGGTTTTAATCATAGCTGGGCAGGAAACTCATAAGTACTTTTTGTTATTGAGAAACCTCAGTCCTAGACCAAGATGCATGGTGTTGTACACCACCATGGTTTAAAAAAAAGTAGGAGAGAAGATGAGGTAATTCAAGAAACAGTGATTAGCTGACAACAAGCATGAGTCTTAAAACCATGTAGGAGGAAGAGGAGATTGAGGAAGGACAGTTTTCAGAATCTTTTTTAAATTTGTTCTTGGGATGTGAGCGATGCTGGCAAGGCCGACCCTATACAATCTATCCCATCAAGGACATTACTCATCCATTTACTCTCCATCCACGGCCCGTGTACAATCTACCCTATCATGGATTCTATCCCACCCATTTAATCTCCTTCCACAACCCATATACAATCTACCCGATCATAGACTCCGCCCACCCATTTAATCTTCTACTCCAGACCATGTGCAATCTATCCTACTATGGGCTCTCCCCATCCATTTTATCTCCTTAGGAGTAATCCTCAAAAAAGCCCCTTGATTCCCCAAGGTAATCAAGCAAAACTCCAAAATGTTAATCCAGCTTCACATCTCTGCTGTTCAACCCTGGCCTGCTGACCACTTTATTTTTAAAAAACTTGCATTTATATAACATCTTGTCATCTCTCTCAGAAACATCTCAAGCAATTAATTACTTTGAAGTGGGGTGACTGTTGTTATGTAGGCACACTGGGCAGCTATTGTGCACACAGCAAGATCTTGCAAATTTATATGAGATGAAGAACAAACTAATCTGTTTTTGGTGGCAATGGTTGAGAGAGGAATGTTGGCCGGGACACCAGGAGAATTTTCTGCTTTTGTTTGAATAGTTCCATGGGATTTTTAACCCCTATCTGAACCATCAGAATAGGCAGATGGGACTTGGCTTAACATCTCATCCAAAGGACGGCATCTCCAACAATGCAACACTTAGCACTGTACTGGATGGTCAACCTAGATTATGCTCATGTGATTCATTCTCTCTCTTTCCCCCACCCCCCCCCACACTTTAATGCTAAAATTTTCTGTATTAATGGCTGATCCATAGCAGCTTGGGTTAAGTTGTACTAATGTCTTACTGATTTTTCTGTTGTTCAGAAAGAGTTTTTTATATTATTTGTTCAGGGATGTGGGCATCGCTGGCAAGGCCAGCATTTATTGCCCATCCCTAATTGCCCTTGAGAAGGTGGTGGTGAGCTGCCTTCTTGAACCGCTGCAATCCATGTG
>NW_027139026.1:0-26186 GCF_035084215.1 Heptranchias perlo | reverse complement strand
CTGGGTGAGGTTTGACCGGGAGTTGGGCACTGCGTGAGGTTTGACCGGGAGTTGGGCACTGCGTGAGGTTTGACCGGGAGTTGGGCACTGGGTGAGGTTTGACCGGGAGTTGGGCACTGGGTGAGGTCTGACCGGGAGTTGGGCACTGGGTGAGGTCTGACCGGGAGTTGGGCACTGGGTGAGGTCTGACCGGGAGTTGGGCACTGGGTGAGGTCTGACCGGGAGTTGGGCACTGGGTGAGGTCTGACCGGGAGTTGGGCACTGGGTGAGGTTTGACCGGGAATTGGGCACTGGGTGAGGTTTGACCGGGAATTGGGCACTGGGTGAGGTCTGACCGGGAATTGGGCACTGGGTGAGGTCTGACCGGGAGTTGGGCACTGGGTGAGGTCTGACCGGGAGTTGGGCACTGGGTGAGGTCTGACCGGGAGTTGGGCACTGGGTGAGGTCTGACCGGGAGTTGGGCACTGGGTGAGGTTTGACCGGGAGTTGGGCACTGGGTGAGGTTTGACCGGGAGTTGGGCACTGGGTGAGGTTTGACCGGGAGTTGGGCACTGGGTGAGGTTTGACCGGGAGTTGGGCACTGGGTGAGGTCTGACCGGGAGTTGGGCACTGGGTGAGGTCTGACCGGGAGTTGGGCACTGGGTGAGGTCTGACCGGGAGTTGGGCACTGGGTGAGGTCTGACCGGGAATTGGGCACTGGGTGAGGTTTGACCGGGAATTGGGCACTGCGTGAGGTCTGACCGGGAGTTGGGCACTGGGTGAGGTTTGACCGGGAGTTGGGCACTGGGTGAGGTTTGACCGGGAATTGGGCACTGGGTGAGGTCTGACCGGGAGTTGGGCACTGGGTGAGGTCTGACCGGGAGTTGGGCACTGGGTGAGGTTTGACCGGGAATTGGGCACTGGGTGAGGTCTGACCGGGAGTTGGGCACTGGGTGAGGTCTGACCGGGAGTTGGGCACTGGGTGAGGTTTGACCGGGAGTTGGGCACTGGGTGAGGTTTGACCGGGAATTGGGCACTGGGTGAGGTTTGACCGGGAATTGGGCACTGGGTGAGGTTTGACCGGGAGTTGGGCACTGCGTGAGGTTTGACCGGGAATTGGGCACTGGGTGAGGTTTGACCGGGAGTTGGGCACTGGGTGAGGTTTGACCGGGAATTGGGCACTGGGTGAGGTTTGACCGGGAATTGGGCACTGGGTGAGGTTTGACCGGGAATTGGGCACTGGGTGAGGTTTGACCGGGAATTGGGCACTGGGTGAGGTTTGACCGGGAGTTGGGCACTGGGTGAGGTTTGACCGGGAATTGGGCACTGGGTGAGGTCTGACCGGGAGTTGGCACTGGGTGAGGTCTGACCGGGAGTTGGGCACTGGGTGAGGTTTGACCGGGAGTTGGGCACTGGGTGAGGTTTGACCGGGAGTTGGGCACTGGGTGAGGTTTGACCGGGAGTTGGGCATTGGGTGAGGTTTGACCGGGAGTTGGGCACTGGGTGAGGTTGGACCGGGAGTTGGGCACTGGGTGAGGTTTGACCGGGAGTTGGGCATCGCACTCTGGGCAATTAAATGTGTGCGATAAGTGCTAAAACACAGCAGCCATCACTGAAGGGCAACAAAGATTGCATCAGATCTTTGATAAATCTGAGTTATGAATGAAGGGAAGGAACAAAAATTTGTTTCACTGGGGAAAAAAAGACTTGGGGGGTGGATGGGGAGGCAGATGTTGTAAAAATACATATAAAAGAAAGTTATATTAAAGGGGAAAGTCGACTCCAGGCAGGCTGAAACAAAAAGGCCTGCTGAGTTACACCTTGTTACAGACCACACAGAGGGAAAATAGATCACCATAGCAACTTGCAGAACCTGGCTCCAGACCAGCTGAAGACTTACCTAACCTGGCTACATTAAAGACACTGAAAGAAAACAAAATGGAGTGTCAATCAATCCTGGGGTTGTACTTGAAGAAGCCTACTGTTGGCAAGCAACTGCCCCAGGGCTGTGGTTCAAAATTAAAAGAACTATAAAAACCCAACCATGCAGAGGAAGGGCTCGTTACCTCATCGCTCTCTATCTCGCTGTTTCTTACTGATTGCTTGTGGAAATGGGTGACCTGATCATGAGAGAAGACCATGTACTCCACCACAACCCGTGTCTATCAGAGGGCCTCGACGTGCCTGAGCCAACCATGAGTATAGAAACTTTCGTTAACAGGTTTAGTCTATGATAATCTTTTATTTTCCAAAAGGTTATGCATTTTGGAGAGTCAGAAGGTGTTTTTTATATTGTTGTTAAAGCAATTCTAAATCGTGCATAAACCCAAGATGTTGTTTAATTCTAATGTCAATTTTTTAGTGTGTAACAAATGATTGTTTTTTTTTCACAAAGCCATGGTTTATGTCTGAAGTTTCTTTAGGAAAAAGAGCCCGCAAAGTTAAATATAAAATTAAACCATGTGGAAATAAAAAGGCATTTCCCCAAATTAAACAACATATTGCACCTTTTGTCCCTACACAGAGCAAGATTGTGATTCAGTGGGTTTTTGAACTGTAGGTTGAAATGTTTCATATGTTTGCAATTGTATATTTATCTTGACAAAACAAAAACAAATAAGGCAACTTTCTGTTCATATGCCGAGACTAAGGCCTTGAAATGACACTATGGGATACCAGTCTGTTCATCTGAAATTCTGCTATTATTTTAGCAGGTTAACATCTCTATTAAAATAGCAGAGAAAAGGATTTCAAATGTATTAAGCATCCATATACTGATATGCCATGGTGTAATTTCAAGGTCTGACTCCAGTGATAAGAACTTTAAACAATACCATGTGCAGAAATAAGTGTTTTTAGAGCAAATTCTTCATCTAATTACTCTCCAATGTATCTGGCTGGTCCCTTTGCAATGGATCTGTCTGTGAGTAACATTCACTGGCTCAACTAACACCAACTGTTGAACACTACTACGTCAAGCAGTCTCTGTACCTCACCACACAACATTTCAAAGCAGGAATAACCTGTGAAGCGCCTTGGATGTTTTACTATGTTAAAGGCGCTATATAAATGCAAGTTGTATTGTTGATTCATACAACACCTTCAGAGTAAGCACTCTTCTGCCTGATAATGAAAACACAGTCAAATTATTCAGAGAAATGGACCGTGCAACATTGAAGCAGAATTCCTCATTCAACAGCTTTTGAAAAGATTAACATTGAAGATTAATATAAAAGCACAGTTAATAGTGTTGAACACCTTTTGAAACTAGGTGAATATGTTGAAAATTTAAAAAGCAGAACACTGCGGATGCTGGAAATCTGAGATAAAATAGAAAATGCTGGAAACACTCAGCAGGTCAGGCAGCATCTATGGAGAGCGAAACAGAGTTAACGTTTCAGGTCGATGACCTTTCGTCAGAGCCCATAGTCTTGAAATGTTAATCCTAACTTCCTCTCTCCACAGATGCTGCCTGACCTACTGAGTGATTGCAGCATTTTCAGCTTTTATGTTGAAAAATCTGTCAGTTCAGAACTAATTAATTTACTGTAAAATCACTAAGATTTAGAAAATCCTTACACAAATACAATTAAACCAGATATAGACCAGGTAACACACATATTAACAAATGTTGGTAGCAAGATAACAACCTACATTCCAATTTTAGTTGTAGTATAATGAACTTTGAGTAGCATTTTATGAGAATGATTTTGATGTCAATTTAAGTGGAAGACCATATTGTGATCATTTCAATAGGCAGTAAAAAGATCAATTGATTCCTCCAATTCTGAATAAAACCTGGGCTCCTCTGGCATTTGCCACAACAATGGGCCTAGGAGTATTTGCCAGGTTACATCTGGCCATTCTGCTTATAAAATACAAAGTGAAAATATAATTTAGACCATTTCTCCACCAGAACTGAAAACAAGAATTGATCACAGAAATGTAGTAAAGTTCAAATAAATAGCCATAATAAATAATGATTTTGAAGTAAAACAGCACAAGAGGTCTCCAAGTGGTAATTTGAAACTCTTGTTTAGTTATAATTATTATGACATGATTTGGAATGAAAAATTTACCCAAAATCCACAGATCACTTGCAGGTAAAATCGGGAAAAGTCATGAACATGTGCTAAAATGTGCTTCCGCAATACAAAGCTGCATAATTATTAATAGGACTGAAGAAAATCTTGCTATCAATAAATTTCCCTGGTATATGTACCATTAAACCTTAATACCAGAATCAGCTGGTCTATGTTGCAGCCACTGTAACTATATCAGATACACTAGAATACTGCAGCTCACCCCGTGCTCACATTAAGTTTTTGACTCAGCAACTTGGCTCAGTTGGTAGTACTCTCACCTCTGAGGCAGAAGATTGTGGGTTCAAGCAGTACTGAAGGCTTGCTCCACTTCTAGTTGTCTTTCAGAAGAGGTGTTAAACTGAGGCCCAGTTCTGCTTGTAGAGGTGGATGTAAAAGATTCCACGGCACTATTTGAAGAGGAGCAGGGAGTTCTCCCTGAATGAACACCATTAAAACATTTTAACTGGTCATTCATTTTTTTCTGTCTGTGGGATTTTGCTGTGTGAAAAGTAGCTGCCATATTTGCCTACTATATATGACTATACTTTATACCATGACTGCACTTCAAAGATAATCCATTGGCTGTGAAACACTTTCAGATGTCCTAGTGATGAGATGCTGTATAATACAAGTTATTTCTTCTTAAAAGACATGATTTAAACAACTTTGTTGAAAGCAGTAGACTTTTGGAAACAATTGAAAAATACAAAGTTGCTATCATGTTACACACCACCAATCACTAGCCTTAGCTATAGTCATTTAAAGGACTTCTCGTTCTCTTCTTCCAATCACATCATGAGGTAATTCCTGATGATAACAGGCGCTGCTGAGATATCCAAAGTAAGAATGAAGCTTCCAGGAGCCTTACTTGTTGGAGGAAATCAAGAGTGCTGCTGGAGCTCCAGTCAAACATATCCCGAGGATGCACAACGTGAGAGTCCTTACAGCTTGTTCGCCCACAGACTAAGTATCTTCACCTGCTAGCAGCACGAAAGCTCCATTTTGTCACAAGCGACAGGAAACATTTGGCAACCATTAGCAATCTAGGCAGCTCCATTCTCTAAAGTCACCTGATTGCACCCGAATAAAAAAATTATTTAACCATTCAAAAATGAATGCTGTTCAGTCGAAACTCCCGTCTAAAAAGAGGCAAACACTGCCCTGGGTGAGGTGTCAGCTTGCGTACACTGAAATAAAAAGAAAGCAATATTACTGGACTGTCAGTTAAAATCTACATGCACAATATAGAGGCAAATTACATCTATGTACTGACTGATTTACTGACACAAATGACAAATGGCTACTGCAATAATATTCTTGAAAGAATAATTTAAAAGAATATGAATTCACATTTTTATGGAGTTGAAGGAATGTTGAAACCTTACTTAGTTTTACAAAACCAAGGCCACTGGCAGTGATAGTGATCTCTTGAAGTCAACTAATGGGGTACATGTTCTTGCAGTACATAAATACAGGCAGTTAATAAGTTTCAAAAAATGAACACAGTAATCCAAAAGTTTCATTATAAATTTCAAAATTCACTATCGCTATGAGTTTAAGGACACATTTTTGTTGGCAAAGGACTTAAATAAACCTGGGGGGCACCGCTGAGTGCCCAGACCGGGGTGGGGGGGAACACCACCGAGCGCCCCGACCAGGGAGGGACGCCACCGAGCGCCCCGACCAGGGAGGGACGCCACCGAGCGCCCCGACCAGGGAGGGACGCAACCGAGCGCCCCGACCAGGGAGGGACGCCACCGAGCGCCCCGACCAGGGAGGGACGTAACCGAGCGCCCCGACCAGGGAGGGACGCCGCGCCCAGACCAGGGAGGGACGCCACCGAGCGCCCCGACCAGGGAGGGACGCCACCGAGCGCCCCGACCAGGGAGGGACGCCACCGAGCGCCCCGACCAGGGAGGGACGCCACCGAGCACCCCAACCGGGTATTATTATAAGTATAGCTGAGTTCACATTAGATTCTTCATTTATTTGAGTCACAATATAATACTTTCTGACTGAAGGTGGATGGCTCATATTTAAACTTTATTTTTAAAACAAGGCCAATTATGGGTGGCTTTGCATTTTCTCTATTTTGTGCAATAAAGTGTTAAACCAGCGATACAGCATGGCTGGCGTTACAGTCCCTTCAAACATTCCATACAGAGAAAGGCAAATACATAAGTGGGGGGTAACTTTAACTTTGGGCAATGGTGTAAAACGAGCGATATGGAATCGGCCACCCATTGTACATCTCATACGATCTTCCCTTCTACTGAGTTCATTGGAAAAAAAACAGGCGGTATAACGGGCGGCTAATTCAATATCGCCCGATTTACACCATCGCCCAAAATTAACATTACCCCAAGAGAATCCACAGCAAGAAAGATCATTCAGTCCAGTCCATGTGGAGTCCAGGTCTGAATATTCCATCCCCCCCCCACCGCCTGTCCATCCCCCCACCACCACCGCCTGTCCATCCCCCCCCCCACCGCCTGTCCATCCCCCCACCACCGCCTGTCCATCCCCCCACCACCGCCTGTCCATCCCCCCACCACCGCCTGTCCATCCCCCCACCACCGCCTGTCCATCCCCCCACCGCCTGTCCATCCCCCCACCACCACCGCCTGTCCATCCCCCCACCGCCTGTCCATCCCCCCACCGCCTGTCCATCCCCCCACCGCCTGTCCATCCCCCCACCACCGCCTGTCCATCCCCCCACCACCGCCTGTCCATCCCCCCACCACCGCCTGTCCATCCCCCCACCACCGCCTGTCCATCCCCCCACCACCGCCTGTCCATCCCCCCACCACCGCCTGTCCATCCCCCCACCACCGCCTGTCCATCCCCCCACCACCGCCTGTCCATCCCACCACCACCGCCTGTCCATCCCACCACCGCCGCCTGTCCATCCCACCACCACCGCCTGTCCATCCCACCACCACCGCCTGTCCATCCCACCACCGCCTGTCCATCCCCCCACCACCGCCTGTCCACCCCCGCCCCGCCGCCTGTCCACCCCCCCGCCGCCTGTCCACCCCCCCCCTCCGCCTGTCCATCCCCCCACCGCCTGTCCATCCCCCCACCACCACCGCCTGTCCATCCCCCCCACCGCCTGTCCATCCCCCCCACCGCCTGTCCATCCCCCCACCACCACCGCCTGTCCATCCCCCCCCACCGCCTGTCCATCCCCCCACCACCACCGCCTGTCCATCCCCCCCCCCACCGCCTGTCCATCCCCCCCCACCGCCTGTCCATCCCCCCCCACCGCCTGTCCATCCCCCCCCACCGCCTGTCCATCCCCCCCCACCGCCTGTCCATCCCCCCCCACCGCCTGTCCATCCCCCCCCACCGCCTGTCCATCCCCCCCCACCGCCACCTGTCCATCCCCCCACCACCGCCACCTGTCCATCCCCCACCACCACCGCCTGTCCATCCCCCCCCCACCGCCTGTCCATCCCCCCACCACCGCCACCTGTCCATCCCCCCACCACCACCGCCTGTCCATCCCCCCACCACCACCGCCTGTCCATCCCCCCACCACCACCGCCTGTCCATCCCCCCACCACCGACTGTCCATCGTCCCCCACCACCGCCTGTCCATCCCCCCCCCCACCGACTGTCCATCCCCCCCACCTCCTGTCCATCCCCCCCACCTCCTGTCCATCTCCCCACCTCCTGTCCATCTCCCCACCTCCGCCTGTCCATCCCCCCCACCACCTGTCCATCCCCCCACCACCTGTCCATCCCCCCCCACCGCCTGTCCATCGCCCCCCACCGCCTGTCCATCGCCCCCCACCACCGCCTGTCCGTCCATCCCCCCCGCCTGTCCATCCCCCCCCACCGCCTGTCCATCCCCCCCCACCGCCTGTCCATCCCCCCCCACCGCCTGTCCATCCCCCCCACCGCCTGTCCATCCCCCCCACCGCCTGTCCATCCCCCCCCACCGCCTGTCCATCCCCCCCACCGCCTGTCCATCCCCCCCCACCGCCTGTCCATCCCCCCCACCGCCTGTCCATCCCCCCCACCGCCTGTCCATTCCCCACATTTGGGGCACGGAACTTCCATCCTTAGAAGTTACAGAAATTATTTTTTTCTGGCTTGAACAATACTTGTACAAATTAATACAAGTTAGAAATCATAATTTTCACCTCACTCATAGTAACACAATCCATACATATTTTTCTGAACTACAAATTAAGTAAAAATATACCTTCTAATCATTAGATTCCTCAGCATTCGTGTCAGCTTCTAGTCTTTCCAAGGAAAAAAAAAGAATAATGAAGCACACTTGGTCAGTGGGCAGGCACGGTCACCGGGCGCACGGTGGGCAATTAATGCTGGCCTTGCCATGAACAAATTTTTAAAAACTTAAGACTGCTTAAAGAAACTCAAATAGACTTAAAATAACCCGTTTAGAGGAAGGACAAAATGATCTTGAATCACACAGCTGGTCTGTCAGCTTTCGAACAGACTCAAAATGGGCAAATGCTTCACTCTTCAGGAGCCAGTAGATTTGCAGCAGTCTCTTTTTATATTTTAATTTACAGTTGTCATTTTAATCCCAACCTTAAACAATACTGTTGATAAACAAACAAGAATTTGTCTTGTGCAGTTCATTTAAAAACAACAGCATGTACATTTAAGACACAGTTTAACTCAGTCCAAGTGTCACTGCAATTCTCATTAACACACAGCCTTCCAGAAATAAATCCAATTTCTGTTATCCATCCCAATACCTAAATAGCAAAGTAGCTACAAACGGATAAATATTGGCTTTTCTGTTTAATATTATTCCCCAATGAATAGTATTCCACTTTTAACCAGGCTGTCGCTCACCCCTGCTAATTTTCCCTCCATGGCTTGGTGTCCATTTCTATTTCTGTTGTGGTGCCTTGAGGCTTTTGTTTTAAAACACTAAAGGTGATGTATAAATGCAAATAGTTGTTGTAATATCTAATTGGTTCTAAATGTACTGAACTAGCTTAACAGTTGCAAATTTTGTTGACAATAGCGGTTTTTAAAAAATAATAGACTTTTTGTACTTATATTTTTAAAATCTAAATTTACAGGAAAAGGAGATACCATACCAGCCGAGATGCCTGGCTCCTGATTGCTATTGTGTGACCCCTGCTGGAAAGTACACATGTAGGTGTCAGGGGAGGACAGACTGTGATCGCCCCACTCAATAAATCTGAGTGTTAGTGATAATTTAATTACACATTAAACTATTGGACAGCACTCATAATATTAACAACAAACCGAACCACTTGATAGTACCACTGTGCACACATCTGATTTTCACAACTGGTTTTCAGCGTAATATGAAGGGCGCTGGTGTCATATGGTGGGTGTGCCCTTTATGTCGCTCGGTGTCCCGTATATTGATGGTTAACAGACAGTAAGTTTGAAGATGTAGGACAAGCATTTCCAGAGGCTCAACGACCTCCTGTCCAGAGGTCCAATTCCCCAGAGAAAGTGTAAGGGACCGTTTGTCGTTCCTCGGGAGTTTCCATTGACGTTCTGGCAGGAGATTGGAACAGCCCCGGAAATTCCAGGTGCCAACATTTCATAAGGCCAGGATTGTTACACCATGGAACACATAGTGGTTATGTTACTGGACTAGTAATCCAGAGGCCTGGACTAAAATCCAGAGTCATGAGTTCAAATCCCGCCACGGCAGCTGGCGAATTTAAATTCAATTAATTAATTAAATTCAATTAATTAAATAAAAATCTGGAATTAAAATACTAGTATCAGTAATGATGGCCATGAAACTACCGGATTGTCGTAAAAACCCATCTGGTTCACTAATGTCCTTTAGGGAAGGAAACCTGCCGTCCTTACCTGGTCTGGCCTACATGTGACTCCAGACCCACAGCAATGTGGTTGATTCTTAATTGCCCTCTGAAATGGCCCAGCAAGCCACTCAGTTGTAAAATCTCGCTACGAAAAGTCACAATAAGAATAAAACCGGACGGACCACCCGGCATCGGACCACTAGCAACCGGACACGACAACGGCAAAACACCAAGCCCAGTCGACCCTGCAAGGTCCTCCTTACTAACATCTGGGGACTTGTGCCAAAATTGGGAGAGCTGTCCCACAGTCTCGTCAAGCAACAGCCTGACACAGCCATACTCACAGAATCATATCTTTCAGCCAACGTCCCAGACTCTTCCATCACCATCCCTGGGTATGTCCTGTCCCACCGGCAGGACAGACCCACCAGAGGTGGCGGTACAGTGATATACAGTCAGGAGGGAGTGGCCCTGGGAGTCCTCAACATTGACTCTGGACCCCATGAAATCTCATGGCATCAGGTCAAACATGGGCAAGGAAACCTCCTGCTGATTACCACCTACTGTCCTCCCTCAGCTGATGAATCAGTCCTCCTCCATGTTGAGCACCACTTGGAGGAAGCACTGAGGGTAGCAAGGGCACAAAATGTACTCTGGGTGGGGGACTTCAATGTCCATCACCAAGAGTGGCTCGGCAGCACCACTACTGACCGAGCTGGCCGAGTCCTGAAGGACATAGCTGCTAGACTGGGCCTGCGGCAGGTGGTGAGCGAACCAACACGAGGGAAAAACTTACTTGACCTCGTCCTCACCAATCTACCTGTCGCAAATGCATCTGTCCATGACAGTATTGGTAGGAGTGACCACCGCACAGTCCTCGTGGAAATGAAATCCCGTCTTCGCACTGAGGACACCATCCAACGTGTTGTGTGGCACTACCACCGTGCTAAATGGGATAGATTCAGGACGGATCTAGCAGCTCAAAACTGGGCATCCATGAGGCGCTGTGGGCCATCAGCAGCAGCAGAATTGTATTCCAGCACAATCTGTAACCTCATGGCCTGGCATATTCCTCACTCTACCATTACCAACAAGCCAGGGGATCAACCCTGGTTCAATGAGGAGTGTAGAAGAGCATGCCAGGAGCAGCACCAGGCGTACCTAAAAATGAGGTGCCAACCTGGTGAAGCTACAACTCAGGACAACATGCATGCTAAACAGCGGAAGCAACATGCTATAGACAGAGCTAAGCGATTCCACAACCAACGGATCAGATCAAAGCTTTGCAGTCCTGCCACATCCAGTCGTGAATGGTGGTGGACAATTAAACAACTAACGGGAGGAGGAGGCTCTGCAAACATCCCCATCCTCAATGATGGCGGAGTCCAGCACGTGAGTGCAAAAGAAAAAGGCTGAAGCGTTTGCAACCATCTTCAGCCAGAAGTGCCGAGTGGATGATCCATCTCAGCCTCCTCCCGATATCCCCACCATCACAGAAGCCAGTCTTCAGCCAATTCGATTCACTCCACGTGATATCAAGAAACGGCTGAGTGCACTGGATACAGCAAAGGCTATGGGCCCCGACAACATCCCAGCTGTAGTGCTGAAGCCTTGTGCTCCAGAACTAGCTGCGCCTCTAGCCAAGCTGTTCCAGTACAGCTACAACACTGGCATCTACCCGACAATGTGGAAAATTGCCCAGGTATGTCCTGTCCACAAAAAGCAGGACAAATCCAATCCGGCCAACTACCGCCCCATCAGTCTACTCTCAATCATCAGCAAAGTGATGGAAGGTGTCGTCGACAGTGCAATCAAGCGGCACTTACTCACCAATAACCTGCTCACCGATGCTCAGTTTGGGTTCCGCCAGGACCACTCGGCTCCAGACCTCATTACAGCGTTGGTCCAAACATGGACAAAAGAGCTGAATTCCAGAGGTGAGGTGAGAGTGACTGCCCTTGACATCAAGGCAGCATTTGACTGAGTGTGGCACCAAGGAGCCCTAGTAAAATTGAAGTCAATGGGAATCAGGGGAAAAACTCTCCAGTGGCTGGAGTCATACCTGGCACAAAGGAAGATGGTAGTGGTTGTTGGAGGCCAATCATCTCAGCCCCAGGACATTGCTGCAGGAGTTCCTCAGGGCAGTGTCCTAGGCCCAACCATCTTCAGCTGCTTCATCAATGACCTTCCCTCCATCATAAGGTCAGAAATGGGGATGTTCGCTGATGACTGCACAGTGTTCAGTTCCATTCGCAACCCCTCAAATAATGAAGCAGTCCGAGCCCGCATGCAGCAAGACCTGGACAACATCCAGGCTTGGGCTCATAAGTGGCAAGTAACATTCGCGCCAGATAAGTGCCAGGCAATGACCATCTCCAACAAGAGAGAGTCTAACCACCTCCCCTTGACATTCAACGGCATTACCATCGCCGAATCCCCCACCATCAACATCCTGGGGGTCACCATTGACCAGAAACTTAACTGGACCAGCCATATAAATACTGTGGCTACTAGAGCAGGTCAGAGGCTGGGTATTCTGCGGCGAGTGACTCACCTCCTGACTCCCCAAAGCCTTTCCACCATCTACAAGGCACAAGTCAGGAGTGTGATGGAATACTCCCCACTTGCCTGGATGAGTGCAGCTCCAACAACACTTAAGAAGCTCGACACCATCCAAGATAAAGCAGCCCGCTTGATTGGCACCCCATCCACCACCCTGAACATTCACTCCCTTCACCACCGGCGCACAGTGGCTGCAGTGTGCACTATCCACAGGATGCACTGCAGCAACTCACCAAGGCTTCTCCGACAGCACCTCCCAAACCCGCGACCTCTACCACCTAGAAGGACAAGAGCAGCAGGCACATGGGAACAACACCACCTGCACGTTCCCCTCCAAGTCACACACCATCCCGACTTGGAAATATATCGCCGTTCCTTCATTGTCGCTGGGTCAAAATCCTGGAACTCCCTTCCTAACAGCACTGTGGGAGAACCTTCACCACACGGACTGCAGCGGTTCAAGAAGGCGGCTCACCACCACCTTCTCACGGGCAATTAGGGATGGGCAATAAATGCTGGCCTCGCCAGCGACGCCCACATCCCGTGAACGAATAAAAAAAATTTTAAAAATTAATATGCTGCTCGGGGGGAAACTGTGTGTAATTTGTGGGTGTCCCGTCGAAGCTACATGATCAATTTGTGGCAAATAGGCACATGCTGAGGTCACTGACTCAGGCACATTCCAAGGTCAATTGGAGGAGGGGCTGGAGGTGAAGGGGCATGGGGTAGTTTGCCTCGCGGTAGGGTGCGTCTGAGTGTTGGCTCGGTGGGGGAGTCTGCCCTCGGGGGGCATTGCATAGTGGGGGAACCCCATGGGGTAGGGGCAAAATCTAGCTGAGTGGGAGAGGGTGGAGGGATAGAGAACCCTGATGGGTTCTGAAATCCTGCGCTTTGGTGGGGGGGGTGGGGGTGGGGTGGGGGGTGTGCGGGAAGAGTGGAATGAGAAAAGCTTTCACATTGGGCCTAAGTATAGCTGAAATCCTGGTCAGTGTGCGGGTGCTGGGCCGATATCCTGCTCAGTGGGATATGACCATAGATTAAATCTTGTTTAGTGAGGGGGTGGCAGGGTGAGTGAATGTCGTATTTTATGGTTCACACTCACTGTTCTTTCCTTTCCATGAGCAGGCTTCTATTTGTTATATGTTCTCTAGGATTCTTTGCATTTCTGCTTCAGTTTTGGTCCTTGGATTTTCAAGTTAATGGCTTTCTCCTGAGCATAGTAGGGCTGTCAATCATAGAATCATAGAATGCTTACAGCATAGAAGGAGGCCATTCAGTCCGTCGAGCCCATATTCGCTCTCTGCAAGAGCAATCCAGCTAGTCCCACTCTCCTGCCCTTTCCCCGTAGCCCTGCAAATTATTTCCCTTCAAGTAGTTATCCAGTTCCCTTTGAATCTGCCTCCACCATCCCCTCAGGCAGTGCATTCCAGATCATAACCACTCGCTGCGTAAAAAAGTTTTTCATCATGTCATCTTTGGTTCTTTTGCCAATCACCTTAAATCTGTGTCCTCTGGTTCTTGACCCTTCTGCCAATGGGAACAGTTTCTCCCTATCTACTCTGTCTAGAGCCCTCATGATTTTGAACACTTCTATCAAATCTTTCTTTCTTTCTATGGACCCACGGCGAAGAATCACTAAAGAGACTACACGATAACATCAACAAGTTCCATCCCACCATCAAGCTCACCATGGTTCGAGGATTTCTTGACATTCACCTGAGGAAGGAGGAAGCCTCCGAAAGCTTGTGATTTTCAAATAAAATTGTTGGACTATAACTTGGTGTTATAAAATTGTTTACAAATCTCCTCTCAACCTTCTCTGTTCCAAGGACAACAATCCCAGCTTCTCCAGTCTATCCACGTAACTAAAGTCCCTCATCCCTGGAATCATTCTAGTAAATCTCTTCTGCACCCTCTCTATGGCCTTCACATCTTTCCTAAAGTGCAGTGCTCAGAATTGGACACAATACTCCAGTTGTGGCCGAACCAGTGTTTTATAAAAGGTTCATCATGACTTCCTTACTCTATGCCTCTACTTATAAAGCCCAGGATCCCGTATGCTTTTTTAACCGCTTTCTCAATCTGCCCTGTCACTTTCAACGATTTGTGCACATATACCCCCAGGTCTCTGTTCCTGCATCCCCATTAGAATTGTGCCCTTTAGTTTATATTGCCTCTCCTCATTCTTCCTACCAAAATGTATTACTTTGCACTTCTCTGCGTTAAATTTCATCTGCCACGTGTCCGCCCATTTTACCAGCCTGTGTGTGTCCTCTTGAAGTCTATCACTATCCTCCTCACTGTTCACTACACTTCCAAGTTTTTCCAATCAATGTTAGGTAATGTAACATTACACTGACAGTGCCACTTACAGGTGCAGTCCCAATGGAATAATACATAAAGTTGATACTCAATAATTCCTTTGCCTCTTATAAGCTGAAAGTGAACACTGGGTGATACTGGGGGCACAGAGGAGTCACCTTGCGTGACTAACAGTTAATGCATGCAAGTTCAAGCAAATCAAATTTAAAAATCGATCTAATTGAAGTACACATCAAATTAAATATATGGGGCTCTGGTACCTTTCCCAGTTGTCTTTGTTTGATTGGGAAGCTTGGTGGCAGCATCTGCTGGCAAACCAACATAGACTCCTCCATAATTCCTTCATTATTGAAACAAAAAGAAAATACGATGAGTGTTAAACGTTTAATCTCTTTAGGGCATATTATCCTTCTTGTGAAAAGCTGAAGAAAAAGTATTTTACTAAGTCACCAATAAGTTTATATTCACAGTTCAGTACGAGTTTTATCCTTAACTTTACACACACGAGGGAAATATAACCAATAAGGGTAAATCTTACAAATGCACAATCCCAGCACGGAGCCTCCCAGATGATTAAGAAAATTGGGAAAATCGTGGGCGCAGCCAGCGACATTACCAATTCTCCTGCCCTCTGCCCCACTTTGGCGGCAAAGGCTCCAAACATCTTGGCTGCACACTCTAATGCTCTCCCTGGCTACCTCTCCCTCCTTCTTTAAGAGCCCTCTCCCTATCCATGTAATCTCCTGCAGTCGTTTTTCAGAAGTGGAGAGGATAGTTTCCAGTGATGACTGACCATCTTGAATAACCGTTAAACAAGCAGTAACTGTGAGATCACTGTGTGGAGAAAGAAAACTCACAGTTTCAAATTACACAATAATTATTCAGTTCTGAAGATTAGTTCGGGCCTGTAGCTGCTTTTAGCCCCCTTAAGTATTTCAAGTTGAACAATTATTTCAAAGCAATTATTTTACACAACAGCAAACTACTTCTGATAAATCAACAATAAATACTTTAAATAAGCGATATTAAGTCTCTGGATATATTATACAAGCAGTAAAGTCAAAGTATTAACACTAAAATTGAAATAATTTTCAAAGTATTTTCAATCTACATACTAATTTATTATATAAAGCAAGAAACTACAGGCTAGACATTTGAGCACGCCCAAAAATGGGAGCGCAGGGAACAATCCCCGCGCCTGAATGGATAGGCCCGAAATGCACGTAATATTGGTCCAGCTAATGGGCGTCCCCAGGCAGCTCGCCGACAAAGAGTCTTCGAAGATCGGGCTGCTGGGATGCCAGCAACTGCCCTCGGGTGAGTCGGTAAAGGAAGGACAATCAGATCGGGAATGAAGGCACCGGCCGGGATCGGGAATGAAGGCACCGGCCGGGATCGGGGGGGTAGTGATGGCGATGGCGGGGTATAGAGGTCGCAATGGGGTGGGAGCAGTGGCCATCAGCGGTCCCCGGTTTGAATGTGGAGTCAGGACGAACATTCATGCTCCTGCTTCTGCTCCTCCTGGCTACACATTCAGTTAAGTATATTTTAAACACTTAACTTGTTGATGGAGGCCTGCAGCGGTCCCTTTAAGGACTCCTTGGTTAGGCTGCATCTAGACCTGGTTTTTCTGGTCACAGCCCCCCTGGTGCCGACTGTATTCAAGGCAGCCCAATACTGCAGAGTCGAGGCAGCCCAATACTGCAGAGGAGGCCTCAAACAGATATCAGGCCCCTTATTTGCCAACACCTGAAACATCTGTTTCAGGTGTTGGCCCTGGAAGCTGATTCTTTTGCCTACATGGATTATGGTAGGCGGTGCACTTCTGGCTTGTAATGAGCATGCGATTCGTGCCCCCCCAACACTGGAGGCTTAGGAGGCCGTCAAGAAAAACAAGCACTGCGTGGTCGAATTGCTGGCCCTGTATCAGATTAGAAAAACCCTGATGCACAGCTTCAAACAGTCAATCTAATGATTAATTTTCTGTAGCCATCTATTACGTATAATAATAGGTTCAATAATATGTTATGCTTTCTTTCAGGTTGAGCACCAATGAGCCCTGATTTTAACCTATGTGAGAACAGGCGTGGGTTGGATTCGGATTCCCGTTTTACGCCATGTCCAATTTTATGCTCCTTTAAAGTCAATGGAGAGTAAAATCAGATGGGGCATAAAACTGGTGTCTGACTCCAACCCACCCTATTCTTGCCAGGGCTCAAATCATGCAACTGTATTTCTGTCTTTTGTCTACTTTCAGTCCATATTTCACGAGTAGCTAATTATACATGGTCCAAACAGCCTATAATACCTATATTCCACTTATTTCTTTATTATTACTTGTTCTTGTGATGCTGGTATGGCCACATGTATTGCACATCCCTAGCTGCCCTGAGGTGGAGTTGGCCTTCTCCTTAAACCAGTGCACACCTTGGGTGATGGTGCTCCCATGTTGGTGTTAGGTAGAGAATTCCATGATTTTGATCAAGCAACAATGAAGGAATGGCAATATATGAGCAAGTCAGGAAGGTGAGAGACTTGGAGGTGACCTTACAATGAGCTTATTGCTCGCCCTTTTTGTTGGTAGACGTCACAGGGCTGGGCGGTGCTGTCGAAATAACCTTGGTGAATTGCTGTAATAGATCCTGTAAATAGTACATAAATTGTGCATCAGTGGTGGAGCAGATGGAGATCAATGGCAGAGGCTCAAGAGGATTGTGTCAAGCGTTGTTGCAGCTGCAACCATGGTGAGTATTCATGGTGAGTATTCCATCACATTTCTGATTTGAGCCTTTTAGCTAATGAAGATGCTTCGAAGAGTCAGGAAGTGATCCACATATCGCAAAGTACCCAGGAAATTGAAAGTAGGGAACTCAGCGATGGTGGTGACTTTGAAGGTCAGGGGGAGGTGATTAGGCCTTTTCTTATTAGAGATGTCATTACTGGCAACTATGTGACACAAATGTTACTTGCAACTTGTCTGCACAAGCCTAGACGTTGTCAAAATCCTGTTGTAGCCTGGCATGGGCTGCGTCATTATCAGCGAAGTTGTAAGTGGAGCTGAACACTGTAGAATTTACAATGAACAGCCCTAACAACTTGCATTTATATAGCGCCTTTCACAATCTTAGGACATCCCAAAGCGCTTTACAGCCATCAAAGTACTTTTGAAGTGTAGTCACTGTAATGTAGGGAGCTGTAGCAGCCAATTTGCGCACAGCAAAGTCCCACAAACAGCAATTACCAGATAATCTGTTTTAGTGATGTTGGTTGAGGGATAAATATTGACCAGGGCACCGGGGAGGACTCCCCTGCTCTTCTTTGAATAGTGCTTTGAGATTTTTTACATTTATCTGAGACGCAGCATGGTTTAACATCGCATCCAAAAGAAGGCATCTCTGACAGTGCAGCGCTCCCTCAGTACTTCACTGGAGTGTCAGCCTGGATTATGTTCTCGAGTCTCTGGAGTGGGACCTGAACCTACGACCACCTGACTCAGAGACGAGAGTGCGACCCACTGAGCCACAGCTGACACCAACATAGTAAAACAACCCAAGGCATTTCACATAGGAGTAAGAAAAACTGAGAGTGAACCAAAGGAGGAGAGATTAGGTGGGGTGACAAAAGACTTGCTTGAAGAGTTGGGTTTTAAGGGTCTTAAAGGAGCAGAGAGAGGTGGTGAGGTGGAGGGGTTTAGGGTGGGAGTTTCAGTGAGTCAGACCTAGGCTGCTGAATGCACGGCTACCATTGGTGCAGCACAGGAAGAGGGGTTGTGCAAGAGGCCAGAAAGTGGAGAATGGAGAGTTCGGGGCGAGGGTGTAGGGCTGAAGGAAGTTACAGATATAGGGATGGGTGAGGCCATGAAGGGATTTGAACATAAGGATGACAATTTTTTTAATTTGACACATTGGGGGACTAGAAGCCAATGTAGGTCAATAGAGACGGGAGTGATAGGCGAGCATGACTTGGTATGGGAAAGGATATGGGCAGAGTTTTGAATGAGCTGAAGAAAATGAGGAATCATCTACAGCCTCGGTGACTGCTCTACCTACTTCAGGCAATACTCCTACCCCCTTGCACTTGGTCAAACTAAAGCCATTCCTGCACTGATCTGCACTGGTGTCACAGTCAAAGCACTATAACTGAACTTACTAAACATCACATCTGTTGCTAGCTTTTCTAATGCTGTCACTATGGTGATAGAACCTGGATGGCCTAGATTGTTCTATCAAAGATATCAAGCTTGAGCAGAGGTTGGTAAGGACAGAGAGTGAACTTCTAACAGAGTGAATTGCCAACAGAGTGAGGACTTTCAACTAGTGAGTGTGGGAATTAGGTGCAGAGGGGGAAGGAGGTGCTAAATGATTTAGGCCAAGGGACTATAAACTAATCTAGCAACTTTCAACACTTACATAAAAAAAACATTAAAAAGTAATTACTAATTATTTCAAAATCAAGCTAAATCCATTCACTAAATATAATCTAGATCTCATGTGATTCTATTAGTCCTATAAATAAACAATAATGAATAAATAAATAAAAACTAGGAATGGCAGTACAGGCTGTGTGTCGGGACTATAATATGTGGGAGCTCGTGGTCAGCGAGATTGTCCTGGATTGCCATGTCTACAGTAAATGTCTCTGGCTGGAGACACTCCGGCTCGGAGTCTTTGAGCTGGAGAGTTAGAGACACTCCAACACGTAAGGGAAGGGGAGGTAGAGAAGGAGGTCCCGCAGATACTGGTCCTATCCAACAGGCACGAGGTGATTGATACCTATGAGGATAAGGATGAAGACTGCAGGGAGGATGCCCAAAACGCTAACCATGGCACCGTGGAGCATGAGCCAGCCCAAGGTGGAGGGAGGTGGAGGATCAGAATAGAAATGTTGTAGTCATAGGGGATTCTATAATCAGGAGGATAGATAGCGTCCTCTGCAGTTGCGACCGAGAGTCCAGGAGGGTGTGTTGCCCACCTTGTGCAAGGGTAAAGGACATCGCTGAGTAACTGGAAAGGAGCTTGGAAAGGGGGAGGATCCAGTTGTCATGGTCCATGTCGGCACCAATGACATAAGGAAGAACAGGGAGGAGGCTCTGCTAAGGGAATATCAGAAACTAGGAACTGAATTAAAAAGCAGGACCTCACAGGTGGTAATGTCAGGATTACGACCCGAGCCATGTGCTATTTGGCATAGGGATAGACAGATCAGAAAGGTGAATGTGTGGCTGGAAGTTAGTGTGGGAAGGAGGGGTTCCACTTCATGGGACACTGGCACCAGTACTGGGACAGGAAGGAGCTGTACCCCTGGGACGGGCTCCACCTGAACCGGAATGGGACCGGAGTCTGAGTGGAAAGGATAAATAGTGAATAAGGTTTTAAACTAGCAATATTGAGGGGAGGGGGAGGGTTCTGGTAGCAATAACAAAAGCCTAAAGATAAAAGAAACAGAAGATGAGTGTAAAGGTCAGACCAGGGTAAGGAATAAAGATAACAATCAAGGAACAAATACAGTTATAAAACATATGTATAAAAGTGCTGTTAAATATAAAGTAAAAGGAACAACTATTAAAGATGATTTAAACTACCTGTACAGCAATGTACACAGTGGCATCCAAAATAAAACAGGGGAAACTGGAGGCAATAATCCGTAGTGAGGAACCAGATATAGTCAGCATGTAGAAAGTCCTACAAGAGAGGGGGCGGTACTGGACCTAATTCTAGGGAATGTGGCCGGCCAAGTGGAAGAAGTGCTAGTAGGTGAGCACTTTGGTGACAGTGACCATAATTCGGTGAGATTTAAGGTGGTCATGGAAAAGGACAGGGAGGGGCCGGGAATAAAGGTTCTAAATTGGGGGAAGGCCGATTTTAATAGGATAAGGCAGGATCTGGCCAAAATGGACTGGGATCAGCTGCTTGTAGGAAAATCCGCATCGGAGCAATGGGAGTCTTTCAGAAGGGAGATTGAGACCATACAATGGCAACATGTTCCCGTAAAGGTCAAGGGTGGTTCCAAGAACTCCAGGGAACCTTGGATGTCAGGGGATATACGAGAATGGATTAGGAAAAAAAGGAGGGCTTTTGGCAGATACAAAAGGCTAAAGACGGAGGAAGCCCTAGAGGAGTACAAAAAGTGCAGGGGGATACTTAAAAAAGAAATTAGGAGATCAAGGAGGGGCCATGAAATAACACTGGCGAGCAAAATAAAGGAAAATCCTAAGATGTTTTATAAGTATATTAAGGGTAAGAGGATGACTAGGGAAAAAATAGGGCCCATTAGGGACAAAAATGGCAATCTGTGTGTGGAGCCGGCAGATGTAGGAGGGGTTCTAAATGAATTTTTTGCATCTGTTTTCACTATGGAGAAGGACGATGTGGACATAGAAATACGGCAGGGGGACTGTGATATACTCGAACATATTAACATCGAGCGGGAGGAGGTATTGGCGGTTTTAGCAGGCCTAAAAATGGATAAATCCCCAGGCCCGGACGAAATGTATCCCAGGCTACTGTGTGAGGCAAAGGAGGAGATTGCGGGGGCTCTGACACATATATTCAGAACCTCTCTGGCCACAGGGGATGTGCCAGAGGACTGGAGAACCGCTAATGTAATACCATTATTCAAGAAGGGGAGTAGGGAAAAACCGGGGAACTACAGGCCAGTGAGCCTAACATCAGTGGTAGGAAAATTATTGGAAAAAATTCTGAAGGACAAAATTAGTCTCCACTTGGAGAAGCAAGGATTAATCAGGGATAGTCAACATGGCTTTGTCAAGGGAAGATCATGTCTGACTAATTTGATTGAATTTTTTGAGGGGGTGACTAGGCGTGTGGATGAGGGTAACGCAGTGGATGTGGTATACATGGATTTCAGTAAGGCCTTCGATAAAGTCCCGCACAGGAGACTGGTCAAGAAGGTACGAGCCCATGGAATCCAGGGTGCCTTGGCACTTTGGATACAAAACTGGCTTAGTGGCAGAAGGCAGAGGGTGATGGTCGAAGGTTGTTTTTGTGACTGGAAGCCTGTGGCCAGTGGGGTACCACAGGGATCGGTGCTGGGTCCCTTGCTGTTTGTGGTCTACATTAACGACTTGGATATGAATGTAAAAGGTATGATCAGTAAGTTCGCTGATGATACAAAAATTGGTAGGGTGGTAAATAGCGAGGAGGATAGCCTCAGTCTGCAGGACGATATAGATGGGTTGGTCAGATGGGCGGAACAGTGGCAAATGGAATTTAACCCGGAAAAGTGCGAGGTGATGCACTTTGGAGGGACTAACAAGGCAAGGGAATACACAATGAATGGGAGGACCCTAGGCAAGACAGAGGGTCAGAGGGATCTTGGTGTGCAAGTTCACAGATCCCTGAAGGCGGCGGAACAGGTAGATAAGGTGGTAAAGAAGGCATATGGGATACTTGCCTTTATTAGCCGAGGCATAGAATATAAGAGCAAGGAGGTTATGATGGAGCTGTATAAAACACTGGTTAGGCCACAGCTGGAGTACTGTGTGCAGTTCTGGTCGCCACACTACAGGAAGGATGTGATCGCTTTGGAGAGGGTGCAGAGGAGATTCACCAGGATGTTACCAGGGCTGGAGCGCTTCAGCTATGAAGAGAGACTGGGAAGATTGGGTTTGTTTTCCTTGGAGCAGAGGAGGCTGAGGGGGGACATGATTGAGGTGTACAAAATTATGAGGGGCACAGATAGGATGGATACTAAGGAGCTTTTTCCCTTCGTTGAGGGTACTATAACAAGGGGACATAGATTCAAGGTAAAAGGCGGGAGGTTTAGAGGGGATTTGAGAAAGAACTTTTTCACCCAGAGGGTGGTTGGAGTCTGGAACTCACTGCCTGAAAGGGTTGTGGAAGCAGGAACCCTCACAACATTCAAGAAGCATTTGGATGAGCACTTGAAATGCCATAGCATACAAGGCTACGGACCAAATGCTGGAATATGGGATTAGAGTAGACAGGGCTGATGGCCGGCGCGGACACGATGGGCCGAAGGGCCTCTATCTGTGCTGTATAACTCTATGACTCTCTAACTGAAACATGGCTACATAAAGAACAGGACTGGCAACTAAATATTGCAGGCTACAACATAATCAGAAAGGATAGGGAAGGAGGTGGGGGGGAGGGGTTGACTAGCTGTACTAATTGGAGACAACATAATGGCAGTAGAAAAAAGGGTCATAACTAACAGAAGCATAGAAACAGAATCCATATGGATTGAAATAAAAGAGAAGGGATCGATCACGCTCATAGGGGTATACTACAGACCACCTAATAGAAGGTGGAGGAAGAAATATATAAGCAAATATGTGAAATGAGTAAAGGACATAGAATAATAATCATGGGAGATTTTAACTAACCCCAAATAAACTGGCAAGAAGAGGTAGGCAAAGGGGAAAGGGAATGGAGTTTTTACAATGTGTACTGAACTCCTTTCTTACCCAATATGTAAAAAGCACAGGAGACGAAGCACTGCTGGATCTAGCAATGGGAAATGAACCAGAACAGATGAAAAGTAAGCGTCGGGGAACATCGAGGCAATAGCGATCACAACGAATATGGTTTAAGAAGCACATAAGAATGGCACTAGGGAAAATAAACTTGAAAGATTTACTGACAAAGAGATAGAACAGCAGTGGGAAACATTTAAAACGGTGATCAAGAGAGTCCAGGAGAAATATATCCCAGTAAAAAAACAAGAACAAACTAGCCAGTAATGACACACCATGGATGAATAAAGAAAGAGATACACTGGGCTCGATTATTGCACCCCCGAGCGGGTGCGGTCGTGGCGGGGGGGCTGCGAAAATCGGGGATTCCCGGGGCGGTTCTGGAGCCCGGCTCCAACCCGCCCACTTCCGGGTTCCCCAGTGATGCGCTGACACGCGCAGCCCCCGCATGTGGGACTCCCGCCGGCAATTAAAGCCGGCGGGGTGCCACTTGAAGTATTTATTTAGGTATTTCAGGTCTTTAGAGGGGGGGGGGGAGGGAGGGGAGGGGGAGACCCTCACTCATTGCAGGAGGCCACTCTGACACTGGACAAAGTTTGGCCTCCACCCTCCTCCTAACAATAAAACTCACCAACTTGCACACTTACCCCGGTGTCCAGAGACATGTACCTACCTTGCGGACCCCCTCAGATGTACATCTTCCGGATGGGGGCTGCTGTAGCTGCAGTCATGACCTCCTCGAAGGACGAACAGCATCACCAGCCTCGCCAGCCACGCTGTCCACCTCTGACACGTGGAGCTCCACAACAGAGTGCTGTGACACATCCACCTGCACAGCAGGAGGGAGGGCAACCGCAGAGAGAGATGCGTCGCAGAAGGCACTACCCTCGCCATAGGGTCGACAGACCGAGGCTCAGCTTCCTGGACCTCTCTGAGCAGCAGTGCACACGGAGGCTCAGAGTCACTCAACATGTAGTTGTGGACATCTGCAGCCTCCTTCACACCAAGCTGCTCCTGGCTGGCCCGAGCACCATCTTCTTATCTGTCGCTCTCAAAGTCACCACTGCCCTCAACAACTTCTCCTCCGCATCCTTCCAGAGTGCCACTAGGGACACTGCTGACGTCTCTCAATCGTCTGCACAAAAGAGCCCTGCAAATACACCTACACCCACTCTGCAGTGGCACAATGGATGGCATCAGGTGTGGGTCTTCATAGTGATCCTCAGGAAAGGGCATTATTGCACAAACCAGACAAGATTTGCAAAGATGTGACAGTAGTGGTGACAATATATGTTATGTGAGTTGATCAGAAATTAAATATAAGTAAAAACCATGACAAACCCTCAAACACCCTTGTGCATCCCCTTCATGCTCACGACACGTTTGCCTTACGCTTCCTACTGCACATATGTGATGCATGCCCTGTGGCTGCAGCACAGGTAGTGGCAGGTTGAGTGAGGCTGACCATGAAAGAGATGCACGAGAGGGTGAGTATGAGATAGAACCATGAGATTGTATGAGGACTGGGTTGAGTGGTAGTGGTGGGTTGAGTACTGGCGAGGTGGGTAAGATGAGGATGAGCTTTGAGTGGGCGTGAGGCGTGATATGATAGAGTAGCGTTGGCAGTGCAGAAGGAGACGTGGGGTGGGGGCGGAGATGTGGCAGACGGAGTGTAGGGGAATGAGTAAGTGTACTCACTTCGGCTGACCTACTTAGTATGCACTGTATGCAGGTGTGTGATATGTTGGTGGTGCAGGTGACCTCCTCTGCCACCTCGAGCCAGGCCTTCTTGGTGGCAGAGGCAGGCCGCTTCCTCCCGCCCGCCGGTGGGGGGGGAGATCTCTGTCCTCCCCCTCCTCCTCACCCCATCAAATAAGAGCTGGAGTGAGGCACCATTAAACCTGGGAGCAGCCTTCCCCCTAGGCTGCTCCATGCTGTAATTTTGCCTATTTCTTGCAGCATCAGTCAGTGGACTGCCCCTTTAAATAGGGCTCCTCCAGCTGACAGACCTTGCTGCGCATGCGAAGTCCGCCCGCCGCGCAGCTTACCAGCGGGAAACCCGGAAGCACAGGTAAGTGGTTCCAGTTAGCCTGCGATTCCATGCAGAGCACCCCGATTTTACCAGGCACGTTACCCACCTGCCCAGTCGACCCCCGCTGCGAACCAACCACCCTAATATTGGGCCCACTAAGTACTAATTTGATTGAATTTTTTGAGGAGGTAACAAGGTGGGTCGATGAGGGTAGTGCATTTGATGTCATGTACGTGGATTTTAGCAAGGCTTTTGACAAGGTCCCACGTGGCTGACTGGTCAGAAAAGTACAAGCCCATGGGATCCAAGGGAGAGTGGCAAGTTGGATCCAAAATGGGCTCAGTGGCAGGAAGTAAAGGGTAATGGTTGACGGGTATTTTTGTGACTGGAAGGCTGTTTCCAGTGGGGTTCCGCAGGGCTCAGTACTAGGTCCCTTGCTTTTTGTGATATATATATTAATGATTTGGACTTAAATGTAGGGGGCATGATTAAGAAGTTGGCAGATGACACAAAAATTGGCCATGTGATTGATAGTGAGGAGGAAAGCTGTAGACTGCAGGAAGATATCAATGGACTGGTCAGATGGGCAGAAAAATGGCAAATGGAATTCAATCCGGAGAAGTGTGAGGTAATGCATTTGGGGAGGGCAAACAAAGCAAGGGAGCAAACAATAAATGGGAGGATACTGAGAGGTGTAGAGGAAGTGAGGGACCTTGGAGTGCATGTCCACAGATCCCTGAAGGTAGCAGGACAGGAAGAAAAGGTGGTTAAGAAGGCATATGAAATACTTTCCTTTATTAGCCAAGGCATAGAATATAAGAGCAGGGAAGTTATGCTGGAACTGTATAAAACACTGGTTAGGCCACAGCTTGAGTACTGTGTACAGTTCTGGTCACCACATTACAGGAAGGATGTAATTGCACTAGAGAGGGTGCAGAGGACTTTAATGAGGA
>NW_027139025.1:0-22500 GCF_035084215.1 Heptranchias perlo | reverse complement strand
TGAATGGGAAGGTGTTTGGTCCATTGGGATTGTGTACAGTGGGAGTGAATGGGAAGGGGTTTGGTCCATTGGGATTGTGTACAGTGGGAGTGAATGGGAAGGGGTTTGGCCCATTGGGATTGTGTACAGTGGGAGTGAATGGGAAGGGGTTTGGCCCATTGGGATTGTGTACAGTGGGAGTGAATGGGAAGGGGTTTGATCCATTGGGATTGTGTACAGTGGGAGTGAATGGGAAGGGGTTTGATCCATTGGGATTGTGTACAGTGGGAGTGAATGGGAAGGTGTTTGATCCATTGGGATTGTGTACAGTGGGAGTGAATGGGAAGGGGTTTGATCCATTGGGATTGTGTACAATGGGAGTGAATGGGAAGGTGTTTGGTCCATTGGGATTGTGTACAGTGGGAGTGAATGGGAAGGGGTTTGGTCCATTGGGATTGTGTACAGTGGGAGTGAATGGGAAGGGGTTTGATCCATTGGGATTGTGTACAGTGGGAGTGAATGGGAAGGGGTTTGGTCCATTGGGATTGTGTACAGTGGGAGTGAATGGGAAGGGGTTTAGTCCATTGGGATTGTGTACAGTGGGAGTGAATGGGAAGGGGTTTGGTCCATTGGGATTGTGTACAGTGGGAGTGAATGGGAAGGGGTTTGGTCCATTGGGATTGTGTACAGTGGGAGTGAATGGGAAGGGGTTTGGTCCATTGGGATTGTGTACAGTGGGAGTGAATGGGAAGGGGTTTGGCCCATTGGGATTGTGTACAGTGGGAGTGAATGGGAAGGGGTTTGGTCCATTGGGATTGTGTACAGTGGGAGTGAATGGGAAGGGGTTTGGTCCATTGGGATTGTATACGGTTGGAGAGAGAGTCAGAGAGCGAGATCAGCTGACTCAGTATCGGCCGGGTTGATTCCTGGTCCTTTCCTGCTCTGCGTTTTGCAGGGGAATTCCCCCATTGACCCCTCCAGCAAAATCTCGACACTTAAGAACAACCAAACTGGCAACAGAGCTCTCAGAAGAATAGAAAAGGCCTCCAGCTATAGAAACTAAGACTGTTCTTTGAAAGAAAAATGGAAGTGTTTTCGAGAAATCGAGCGAGAGACAGAGAGAGGGAGAGGGAGAGAGAGAGAGGGAGAGAGAGGAAGGGAGAGAGGGAGACTGAGAGAGAGAGAGAGAGAGGGAGGGAGAGGGAGAGAGGGAGGGAGGGAGACAGAGAGAGAGGGAGGGAGAGGGAGAGAGGAGGAGGGAGACAGAGAGAGACAGACTAAGAGAGAGAGAGGGGGAGGGAGACAGAGAGCGAGGGAGAGAGAGGGGAGGGATAAAGATAGAGAGAGAGAGGGAGACAGAGAGAGAGAGACAGAGAGAGAGAGAGAGAGTGTGAGAGAGAAAGAGAGAGACAGAGAGAGAGTGTGAGAGAGAGACAGAGACAGAGATAGAGAGAGACAGAGAGAGAGAGAGAGTGTGAGAGAGACAGAGTCACAGAGAGAGACAGAGAGAGTGAGAGACAGAGAGAGAGAGAGAGTGTGTGAGAGTGAAAGAGAGAGAGAGAGATGGAGAGAGAGACAGAGACAGAGATAGAGACAGAGAGAGAGAGAGAGAGACAGAAAGAGAGAGAGAGACAGAGAGAGTGTGTGTGAGAGAGAGAGAGGGGGAGAGACAGAAAGAGAGAGAGAGACAGAGAGAGTGTGTGTGAGAGAGAGAGAGGGGGAGGGAGAGAGAGACAGAGAGAGCGAGAGACGGAGAGAGAGAGACAGAGAGATGGAGAGAGAGAGAGAGGGGGAGAGAGATAGAGAGAGAGAGAGATACGGAGAGAGAGATGGTGAGAGAGAGAGGGGGAGAGAGAGAGAGAGAGTGTGTGTGAGAGAGAGAGAGGGGGAGGGAGAGAGAGACAGAGAGAGCGAGAGATGGAGAGAGGGAGAGAGAGTGTGTGAGAGAGAGAGGGGGGCGGGTGGGAGAGAGAGACAGAGAGAGCGAGAGATGGAGAGAGGGAGAGAGAGTGTGTGAGAGAGAGAGGGGGGCGGGTGGGAGAGAGAGACAGAGAGAGCGATAGATGGAGAGAGGGAGAGAGAGAGAGAGAGTGTGTGAGAGAGAGAAGGGGAGGAAGAGAGAGACAGAGAGAGCAAGAGACGGCGAGAGAGAGAGAGAGGGAGAGAGAGAGAGAGAGTGTGTGTGTGAGAGAGAAGGGGCGGGAGGGAGGGAGAGACAGAGAGCGAGAGACGGAGAGAGAGAGACAGAGAGATGGAGAGAGAGAGAGAGAGGGGGAGAGAGATAGAGAGAGAGATACAGAGAGAGAGATGGTGAGAGAGAGAGAGGGGGAGAGAGAGAGAGAGGGTGTGTGAGAGAGAGAGAGGGGGAGGGAGAGAGAGACAGAGAGAGCGAGAGACGGAGAGAAGGAGAGAGAGAGAGGGAGAGAGAGAGAGAGAGTGTGTGAGAGAGAGGGGGAGGGAGAGAGAGACAGAGAGAGCGAGAGACGGAGAGAGGGAGAGAGAGAGAGTGTGTGAGAGAAGGGGCGGGAGGGAGAGAGAGAGAGCGAGAGACGGCGAGAGAGAGAGAGAGAGGGAGAGAGAGAGAAAGAGAGGGAGAGAGGGAGAGAGAGACGGAGAGAGCGAGAGACGGAGAGAGGGAGAGAGAGAGAGAGGGAGAGAGAGAGAGAGCGAGATAGAGAGAGAGAGTGTGAGAGAGAGACAGAGAGAGCGAGAGACGGAGAGAGGGAGAGAGAGAGAGAGAGGGCAAGGGAGAGAGAGACAGAGAGAGTGAGAGACGGAGCGAGGGAGAGAGAGGGGGAGGGAGAGAGAGACAGAGAGAGTGAGAGACGGAGAGAGGGAGAGCGAGAGAGAGGGGGTGAGAGCGAGAGAGTGTGTGTGTGTGTGAGAGAGAGAGAGGGGGAGGGAGAGAGAGACAGAGAGAGCGAGAGACGGAGAGAGGGAGAGAGAGAGGGGGGAGGGAGAGAGAGAGAGACAGAGAGCGAGAGACGGAGAGAGGGAGAGCGAGAGAGAAGGGGGAGGGAGAGAGAAAGAGAGAGTGTGTGAGAGAGAGAGGGGGAGGGAGAGAGAGACAGAGAGCGAGAGACGGAGAGAGGGAGAGAGAGACTGTGTGTGTGTGTGAGAGAGAGAGGGGGAGGGAGAGAGAGAGACAGAGAGCGAGAGACGGAGAGAGTGAGAGCGAGAGAGAGGGGGGAGGGAGAGAGAGAGAGTGTGTGAGAGAGAGAGAGGGGGAGGGAGAGAGAGAGACAGAGAGCGAGAGACGGAGAGAGGGAGAGAGAGAGAGAGGGAGAGAGAGAGAGACAGAGAGCGAGAGACGGAGAGAGGGAGAGAGAGAGAGGGAGAGAGAGCGAGAGAGAGAGAGAGGGAGAGAGAGAGCAAAAAGGGAAGGAGATGAATGAACTTTTGTGCCTCTAACTGCCCTGGCCTGGGGCCAGGTTGTTTGCTAATCGGAGGCACATGCGAGTAATTGAGACCGAGCGAGAGAGGGAGAGAGAGAGAGAGAGAGAGACAGGAAATCATGAATCATGTGCGAGAGAAGGCAGCGGTGCGAGTGGCCACACCCAAGGCAGGAGCAGAGAGTTTGTGGCAGACACAGAGAGCAGCATTTCGAGCAAAGAGTCGGGCAGCTTGCGGGAGAGAGAGAGAGAGAGCGAGAGAGAGAGAGAGAGGAGACGGAGAAGAGGCCGAGAGGACAGAAAGTGACAGAGAGGAGAGCCGGAGAGGAGGGAGACGGAGAGAGGGGAGACACGGAGAGGGAGAGCCAGAACGCACGCCTGGCGGTGCGGAGGGCTGGCGATGCTGAGGCTGGACTGAAACTTTGAACAATTATTCTCGACGTGGCAAGAAGGAGAATAAATCGCAGCCCGGACTTTCAAACCTTTCCTCATCTCCCGACTTCACTTCGGGATTGACGGAGAGCTCTGTCATCTTTGCTGAGAGGTGAGAGGGAGATCGATCGATCGACGAATCGACGAATTGATTCATTGATTAATTGACAATTCGATTCATTAATTCAGTCATTAATTCATTGATTGATTAATTGTTTAATTCATTGATTAATTCATTAATTAATTGATTAATTGATTCAATTACTATTTGATAAATTGATGAATTGATTAATCTATTAATTGATTCATTAATTCATTGATTAATTGATTCAATGACTATTTGATAAATTGATGAATTGATTAATCTATTAATTGATTCATTAATTCATTGATTAATTGATTCAATGACTGATAAATTGATGAATTGATTAATCTATTCATTGATTAATTCATTGATTAATTGATTCAATGACTGATAAATTGATGAATTGATTAATGTATTAATTGATTAATTGATTCATTAATTCATTGATTAATTGATTCAATGACTTTTTGATACATTGATGAATTGATAAATCTATTAATTGATTCATTAATTCATTGATTAATTGATTCAATGACTTTGATAAACTGATGAATTGATTAATGTATTAATTGCTTAATTGATTCATTAATTCATTGATTAATTGATTCAATGACTATTTGATTTATTGATGAATTGATTAATCTATTAATTGATTAATTGATTCATCAATTCATTGATTAATTGATTCAATGACTGTTTGATACGTTGATGAATTGATAAATCTATTCATTGATTAATTGATTCATTAATTCATTGATTAATTGATTCATTGATGAAATGATTTAATTCTTTGCTTCATTTTCACTCTTTAAATCAACGGGGGACGTATTTGGCGAGCTGCTCAGGGTACGGTGGGGCGAGAGCTTGCAGCAGACGATCGTCAAGCTGGCCCTCATACCCAGGGCGGGAATGCGGGGGGAGGGGGAAACGGGAGTCTGCGATGGACCCCACCCAGTCTACGCAGGCCGGGCGGAGGTTATTCCGCAGAACGCCAACGAGTGTGATCCTGTTGTTCGACTCGCTTCCCGTTGGTCTCCACCCATTGGAGGAGAGGGGAGGTGAGGGGTTCGGGGTCGGGGGGTGGGGGGTCCCATGGAAACCGAGGCCAGTTATATCTCACCCCCCAATGACCACCCGTCCCACACCAATCCTTCCAAGAGGCTATTGGAGGGAGGCGGACAGACATCAAGGGTACGACTGGCCAAACTTTGCTTGGGAGCATCGCAATGGTGGGTGGGGCCCATAGCAGCATTGGCTCAGTGGGTAGCAGGCTCTGTCTCTCTCTCTCAGCAGGGACTCAGAAGGTCTGGGTTCGAGCCCCTGACTCTCAGAAACACGATCCCCATAATCCAGGCCCACCCTCCCCGGTCCCAGTACTGAGGGAGTGCTGCACTGTCGGAGGGAGATGGATATACTCTAGGACTCGAGCCCCATAACCCAGGCCCACACTCCCCCGGTGCCAGTACTGAGGGAGTGCTGCACTGTCGGAGGGAGATGGATATACTCTAGGACTCGAGCCCCATAATCCAGGCCCACACTCCCCCGGTCCCAGTACTGAGGGAGTGCCGCACTGTCGGAGGGAGATGGATATACTCTAGGACTCGAGCCCCATAATCCAGGCCCACACTCCCCGGTCCCAGTACTGAGGGAGTGCTGCACTGTCGGAGGGAGATGGATATACTCTAGGACTCGAGCCCCATAATCCAGGCCCACACTCCCCGGTGCCAGTACTGAGGGAGTGCTGCACTGTCGGAGGGAGATGGATATACTCTAGGACTCGAGCCCCATAACCCAGGCCCACACTCCCCGGTGCCAGTACTGAGGGAGTGCTGCACTGTCGGAGGGAGATGGATATACTCTAGGACTCGAGCCCCATAATCCAGGCCCACACTCCCCCGGTCCCAGTACTGAGGGAGTGCTGCACTGTCGGAGGTAGATGGATATACTCTAGGACTCGAGCCCCATAATCCAGGCCCACACTCCCCGGTCCCAGTACTGAGGGAGTGCTGCACTGTCGGAGGGAGATGGATATACTCTCGGACTCGAGCCCCATAATCCAGGCCCACACTCCCCGGTGCCAGTACTGAGGGAGTGCTGCACTGTCGGAGGGAGATGGATATACTCTAGGACTCGAGCCCCATAATCCAGGCCCACACTCCCCGGTGCCAGTACTGAGGGAGTGCTGCACTGTCGGAGGTAGATGGATATACCCTAGGACTCGAGCCCCATAATCCAGGCCCACACTCCCCGGTGCCAGTACTGAGGGAGTGCTGCACTGTCGGAGGGAGATGGATATACTCTAGGACTCGAGCCCCATAATCCAGGCCCACACTCCCCCCGGTCGGTGCCAGTACTGAGGGAGTGCTGCACTGTCGGAGGGAGATGGATATACTCTAGGACTCGAGCCCCATAACCCAGGCCCACACTCCCCGGTGCCAGTACTGAGGGAGTGCTGCACTGTCGGAGGTAGATGGATATACTCTAGGACTCGAGCCCCATAATCCAGGCCCACACTCCCCGGTCCCAGTACTGAGGGAGTGCCGCACTGTCGGAGGGAGATGGATATACTCTAGGACTCGAGCCCCATAATCCAGGCCCACACTCCCCGGTCCCAGTACTGAGGGAGTGCCGCACTGTCGGAGGTAGATGGATATACTCTAGGACTCGAGCCCCATAATCCAGGCCCACACTCCCCGGTCCCAGTACTGAGGGAGTGCTGCACTGTCGGAGGGAGATGGATATACTCTAGGACTCGAGCCCCATAATCCAGGCCCACACTCCCCGGTCCCAGTACTGAGGGAGTGCCGCACTGTCGGAGGGAGATGGATATACTCTAGGACTCGAGCGCCATAATCCAGGCCCACCCTCCCCCGGTGCCAGTACTGAGGGAGTGCTGCACTGTCGGAGGGAGATGGATATACTCTAGGACTCGAGCCCCATAATCCAGGCCCACACTCCCCGGTCCCAGTACTGAGGGAGTGCTGCACTGTCGGAGGTAGATGGATATACTCTAGGACTCGAGCCCATAATCCAGGCCCACACTCCCCGGTCCCAGTACTGAGGGAGTGCTGCACTGTCGGAGGTAGATGGATATACTCTAGGACTCGAGCCCCATAATCCAGGCCCACACTCCCCGGTGCCAGTACTGAGGGAGTGCTGCACTGTCGGAGGTAGATGGATATACTCTAGGACTCGAGCCCCATAATCCAGGCCCACACTCCCCGGTGCCAGTACTGAGGGAGTGCTGCACTGTCGGAGGTAGATGGATATACTCTAGGACTCGAGCCCCATAATCCAGGCCCACACTCCCCGGTCCCAGTACTGAGGGAGTGCTGCACTGTCGGAGGTAGATGGATATACTCTAGGACTCGAGCCCCATAATCCAGGCCCACACTCCCCGGTCCCAGTACTGAGGGAGTGCTGCACTGTCGGAGGGAGATGGATATACTCTAGGACTCGAGCCCCATAATCCAGGCCCACACTCCCCGGTGCCAGTACTGAGGGAGTGCCGCACTGTCGGAGGGAGATGGATATACTCTAGGACTCGAGCCCCATAATCCAGGCCCACACTCCCCGGTGCCAGTACTGAGGGAGTGCTGCACTGTCGGAGGGAGATGGATATACTCTAGGACTCGAGCCCCATAATCCAGGCCCACACTCCCCGGTCCCAGTACTGAGGGAGTGCTGCACTGTCGGAGGGAGATGGATATACTCTAGGACTCGAGCCCCATAATCCAGGCCCACACTCCCCGGTGCCAGTACTGAGGGAGTGCTGCACTGTCGGAGGTAGATGGATATACTCTAGGACTCGAGCCCCATAATCCAGGCCCACACTCCCCGGTGCCAGTACTGAGGGAGTGCTGCACTGTCGGAGGGAGATGGATATACTCTCGGACTCGAGCCCCATAATCAAGCCCCACACTCCCCAGTGCCAGTACTGAGGGAGTGCCGCACAGTCGGAGGTAGATGGATATACTCGAGGGACCTGAGATTTGAGTGTGGTCCAACCAAGGTTTTATACAAGTTTAACATAGCTGCTCGACGTTTCAATTCTATCCCTCCAGTGATGACCGCCATTGCTTTATTAATGGCCTGAGACGCAGCTGCAAAATCCTGGGAGGAGGCGGAGAGGGCGCGGACGGGAGAGGGAGAGGAAGGAGACTGAGACAGGGGGACTCTATTTAAGGACTAGAAATGCCCGATTGGCAGCCGCACTGAACATTCCTCACTCTGTGCTCAGATTTTCCACACACAAACTCTGGACTTTACAGAATGCCTCATTCAGAACTCATTAACTCCTTGCTTGCCATGAAGCAGCCAGCAAAGGTCACAGCTCACCACAGTTTCAGCCCGAGCTCAGAGAGTAGCAGGCTTCCTTCTCCCTCACCTCCGAGTCAGGAGTTCCTGGGTTCGAGTCTCCCACTCCAGAAACTCGAGCCCTATAATCCAGGCCCACACTCCCCCGGTCCCAGTACTGAGGGAGTGCTGCACTGTCGGAGGTAGATGGATATACTCTAGGACTCGAGCCCCATAATCCAGGCCCACACTCCCCCGGTCCCAGTACTGAGGGAGTGCTGCACTGTCGGAGGTAGATGGATATACTCTAGGACTCGAGCCCCATAATCCAGGCCCACACTCCCCGGTCCCAGTACTGAGGGAGTGCTGCACTGTCGGAGGTAGATGGATATACTCTAGGACTCGAGCCCCATAATCCAGGCCCACACTCCCCGGTCCCAGTACTGAGGGAGTGCTGCACTGTCGGAGGTAGATGGATATACTCTAGGACTCGAGCCCCATAATCCAGGCCCACACTCCCCCGGTGCCAGTACTGAGGGAGTGCCGCACTGTCGGAGGTAGATGGATATACTCTCGGACTCGAGCCCCATAATCCAGGCCCACACTCCCCGGTCCCAGTACTGAGGGAGTGCTGCACTGTCGGAGGGAGATGGATATACTCTAGGACTCGAGCCCCATAATCCAGGCCCACACTCCCCCGGTCCCAGTACTGAGGGAGTGCTGCACTGTCGGAGGGAGATGGATATACTCTAGGACTCGAGCCCCATAATCCAGGCCCACACTCCCCCGGTGCCAGTACTGAGGGAGTGCTGCACTGTCGGAGGTAGATGGATATACTCTAGGACTCGAGCCCCATAATCCAGGCCCACACTCCCCGGTGCCAGTACTGAGGGAGTGCTGCACTGTCGGAGGGAGATGGATATACTCTAGGACTCGAGCCCCATAATCCAGGCCCACACTCCCCGGTGCCAGTACTGAGGGAGTGCTGCACTGTCGGAGGTAGATGGATATACTCTAGGACTCGAGCCCCATAATCCAGGCCCACACTCCCCGGTCCCAGTACTGAGGGAGTGCTGCACTGTCGGAGGTAGATGGATATACTCTAGGACTCGAGCCCCATAATCCAGGCCCACACTCCCCGGTCCCAGTACTGAGGGAGTGCTGCACTGTCGGAGGTAGATGGATATACTCTAGGACTCGAGCCCCATAATCCAGGCCCACACTCCCCGGTGCCAGTACTGAGGGAGTGCCGCACTGTCGGAGGGAGATGGATATACTCTAGGACTCGAGCCCCATAATCCAGGCCCACACTCCCCGGTGCCAGTACTGAGGGAGTGCCGCACTGTCGGAGGTAGATGGATATACTCTAGGACTCGAGCCCCATAATCCAGGCCCACACTCCCCCGGTGCCAGTACTGAGGGAGTGCTGCACTGTCGGAGGTAGATGGATATACTCTAGGACTCGAGCCCCATAATCCAGGCCCACACTCCCCGGTGCCAGTACTGAGGGAGTGCTGCACTGTCGGAGGGAGATGGATATACTCTAGGACTCGAGCCCCATAATCCAGGCCCACACTCCCCGGTGCCAGTACTGAGGGAGTGCTGCACTGTCGGAGGTAGATGGATATACTCTAGGACTCGAGCCCCATAATCCAGGCCCACACTCCCCGGTCCCAGTACTGAGGGAGTGCCGCACTGTCGGAGGTGGATGGATATACTCTAGGACTCGAGCCCCATAATCCAGGCCCACACTCCCCGGTCCCAGTACTGAGGGAGTGCTGCACTGTCGGAGGGAGATGGATATACTCTAGGACTCGAGCCCCATAATCCAGGCCCACACTCCCCGGTCCCAGTACTGAGGGAGTGCTGCACTGTCGGAGGTAGATGGATATACTCTAGGACTCGAGCCCCATAATCCAGGCCCACACTCCCCCGGTCCCAGTACTGAGGGAGTGCTGCACTGTCGGAGGTAGATGGATATACTCTAGGACTCGAGCCCCATAATCCAGGCCCACACTCCCCGGTCCCAGTACTGAGGGAGTGCTGCACTGTCGGAGGGAGATGGATATACTCTAGGACTCGAGCCCCATAATCCAGGCCCACACTCCCCGGTGCCAGTACTGAGGGAGTGCTGCACTGTCGGAGGTAGATGGATATACTCTAGGACTCGAGCCCCATAATCCAGGCCCACACTCCCCCGGTCCCAGTACTGAGGGAGTGCTGCACTGTCGGAGGGAGATGGATATACTCTAGGACTCGAGCCCCATAATCCAGGCCCACACTCCCCGGTCCCAGTACTGAGGGAGTGCTGCACTGTCGGAGGTGCCGTCTTTCGGACGAGACGTTAAACCGAGGGCCCCGTCTGCCCCTCTCGGGCGGGTGTAAAAGACCCCACGGCCACTATTGGAAGAAGAGCAGGGGGGAGTTCTCCCCGATGTCCTGGGGCCGATATTTATCCCTCGACCAACATCACTAAAAAACCAGATGATCGGGTCATTTATCACATCGCTGTTTGTGGGATCTTGCTGTGCGCAATTTGGCTGCTGCGTTTCCCACATTACCGCATTTCATTGGCCAGGAAGGCGCTTTTCCACGTCCTGTGGTGGTGAACAGCACAATAGAAATGGCTACCCCGTTTTGCATTAATTCCGTCTTGTTATCTATCCGAGCATGCTGAAACTCCCTCTCTTTCTGTCTCTCTCTCGACTCGAGAAACCGTCTAAAACAGTCTCTCTGTAACACACCCCTCACTGTAACACTCTCCGATATAACACACACTGTTTACAGCTCTCTCTCCAATAGAGAAACCGTCTAAAACAGTCTCTCTGTAACACACCCCTCACTGTAACACTCTCCGATATAACACACACTGTTTACAGCTCTCTCTCTAACAGAGAAACCGTATAAAACAGTCTCTCTGTAACACACCCCTCACTGTAACACTCTCCGATATAACACACACTGTTTACAGCTCTCTCTCTAACAGAGAAACCGTATAAAACAGTCTCTCTGTAACACACCCCTCACTGTAACACTCTCCGATATAACACACACTGTTTACAGCTCTCTCTAACAGAGAAACCGTCTAAAACAGTCTCTCTGTAACACACCCCTCACTGTAACACTCTCCGCTATAACACACACTGTTTACAGCTCTCTCTCCAATAGAGAAACCGTATAAAACAGTCTCTCTGTAACACACCCCTCACTGTAACACTCTCCGATATAACACACACTGTTTACAGCTCTCTCTCTAACAGAGAAACCGTCTAAAACAGTCTCTCTGTAACACACTCCTCACTGTAACACTCTCCGATATAACACACACTGTTTACAGCTCTCTCTCTAACAGAGAAACCGTATAAAACAGTCTCTCTGTAACACACCCCTCACTGTAACACTCTCCGATATAACACACACTGTTTACAGCTCTCTCTCTAACAGAGAAACCGTATAAAACAGTCTCTCTGTAACACACCCCTCACTGTAACACTCTCCGATATAACACACACTGTTTACAGCTCTCTCTCTAACAGAGAAACCGTATAAAACAGTCTCTCTGTAACACACCCCTCACTGTAACACTCTCCGATATAACACACACTGTTTACAGCTCTCTCTAACAGAGAAACCGTCTAAAACAGTCTCTCTGTAACACACCCCTCACTGTAACACTCTCCGATATAACACACACTGTTTACAGCTCTCTCTCTAACAGAGAAACCGTATAAAACAGTCTCTCTGTAACACACCCCTCACTGTAACACTCTCCGATATAACACACACTGTTTACAGCTCTCTCTCCAATAGAGAAACCGTATAAAACAGTCTCTCTGTAACACACCCCTCACTGTAACACTCTCCGATATAACACACACTGTTTACAGCTCTCTCCAACAGAGAAACCGTCTAAAACAGTCTCTCTGTAACACACCCCTCACTGTAACACTCTCCGATATAACACACACTGTTTACAGCTCTCTCTCTAACAGAGAAACCGTATAAAACAGTCTCTCTGTAACACACCCCTCAAGGAGCGTCTTAAAGGAGGAGAGAGAGGGGGAGAGGTTTAGGGAGGGAATTCCAGAGCTCAGGGCCCAGGCAGCTGAAGGCACGGCCGCCAATGGTGGAGCGATGGGAATCGGGGATACGCAAGAGGCCAGAATTGGAGGAGCGCAGAGATCTCGGAGGGTCGGAGGAGGTTACAGAGATAGGGAGGGGGGGCGAGGGCCATGGAGGGATTTGAACAGGAGGATCAGGATTGTAGGGGCTGGAGGAGGTTACAGAGATAGGGAGGGGGGGCGAGGGCCATGGAGGGATTTGAACAGGAGGATGAGGATTGTAGGGGCTGGAGGAGGTTACAGAGATAGGGAGGGGGGGCGAGGGCCATGGAGGGATTTGAACAGGAGGATGAGAATTGTAGGGGCTGGAGGAGGTTACGGAGATAGGGAGGGGGGGCGAGGGCCATGGAGGGATTTGAACAGGAGGATGAGAATTGTAGGGGCTGGAGGAGGTTACAGAGATAGGGAGGGGGGGCGAGGGCCATGGAGGGATTTGAACAGGAGGATGAGAATTGTAGGGGCTGGAGGAGGTTACAGAGATAGGGAGGGGGGGCGAGGGCCATGGAGGGATTTGAACAGGAGGATGAGAATTGTAGGGGGCTGGAGGAGGTTACAGAGATAGGGAGGGGGGGCGAGGGCCATGGAGGGATTTGAACAGGAGGATGAGAATTGTAGGGGCTGGAGGAGGTTACAGAGATAGGGAGGGGGGCGAGGGCCATGGAGGGATTTGAACAGGAGGATGAGAATTGTAGGGGCTGGAGGAGGTTACAGAGATAGGGAGGGGGGGCGAGGGCCATGGAGGGATTTGAACAGGAGGATGAGAATTGTAGGGGCTGGAGGAGGTTACAGAGATAGGGAGGGGGGGCGAGGGCCATGGAGGGATTTGAACAGGAGGATGAGAATTGTAGGGGCTGGAGGAGGTTACAGAGATAGGGAGGGGGGGCGAGGGTCATGGAGGGATTTGAACAGGAGGATGTGAATTGTAGGGGCTGGAGGAGGTTACAGAGATAGGGAGGGGGGGCGAGGGCCATGGAGGGATTTGAACAGGAGGATGAGAATTGTAGGGGCTGGAGGAGGTTACAGAGATAGGGAGGGGGGCGAGGGCCATGGAGGGATTTGAACAGGAGGATGAGAATTGTAGGGGCTGGAGGAGGTTACAGAGATAGGGAGGGGGGGCGAGGGTCATGGAGGGATTTGAACAGGAGGATGAGAATTGTAGGGGCTGGAGGAGGTTACAGAGATAGGGAGGGGGGGCGAGGGTCATGGAGGGATTTGAACAGGAGGATGAGAATTGTAGGGGCTGGAGGAGGTTACAGAGATAGGGAGGGGGGCGAGGGCCATGGAGGGATTTGAACAGGAGGATGAGAATTGTAGGGGCTGGAGGAGGTTACAGAGATAGGGAGGGGGGGCGAGGGTCATGGAGGGATTTGAACAGGAGGATGAGAATTGTAGGGGCTGGAGGAGGTTACAGAGATCGGGAGGGGGGTGAGGGCCATGGAGGGATTTGAACAGGAGGATGAGAATTGTAGGGGCTGGAGGAGGTTACAGAGATAGGGAGAGGGGGGCGAGGGCCATGGAGGGATTTGAACAGGAGGATGAGAATTGTCGGGGCTGGAGGAGGTTACAGAGATAGGGAGGGGGGGGCGAGGGCCATGGAGGGATTTGAACAGGAGGATGAGAATTGTCGGGGCTGGAGGAGGTTACAGAGATAGGGAGGGGGGGGCGAGGGCCATGGAGGGATTTGAACAGGAGGATGAGAATTGTAGGGACTGGAGGAGGTTACAGAGATAGGGAGGGGGGCGAGGGCCATGGAGGGATTTGAACAGGAGGATGAGAATTGTAGGAGCTGGAGGAGGTTACAGAGATAGGGAGGGGGGGCGAGGGTCATGGAGGGATTTGAACAGGAGGATGAGAATTGTAGGGGCTGGAGGAGGTTACAGAGATAGGGAGGGGGGGCGAGGGTCATGGAGGGATTTGAACAGGAGGATGAGAATTGTAGGAGCTGGAGGAGGTTACAGAGATAGGGAGGGGGGGCGAGGGCCATGGAGGGATTTGAACAGGAGGATGAGAATTGTAGGGGCTGGAGGAGGTTACAGAGATAGGGAGGGGGGCGAGGGGCCATGGAGGGATTTGAACAGGAGGATGAGAATTGTAGGGGCTGGAGGAGGTTACAGAGATAGGGAGGGGGGGACGAGGGTCATGGAGGGATTTGAACAGGAGGATGAGAATTGTAGGGGCTGGAGGAGGTTACAGAGATAGGGAGGGGGGCGAGGGCCATGGAGGGATTTGAACAGGAGGATGAGAATTGTAGGGGCTGGAGGAGGTTACAGAGATAGGGAGGGGGGGGCGAGGGCTATGGAGGGATTTGAACAGGAGGATGAGAATTGTAGGGGCTGGAGGAGGTTACAGAGATAGGGAGGGGGGGCGAGGGCCATGGAGGGATTTGAACAGGAGGATGTGAATTTTAAAATCGAGGCGTTCCTGGACCGGGAACCAGTGTCGGTCCAGCGAGCACAGGGGGTGATGGGTGAACGGGACTCGGTGTGAGTTAGGATACGGGGGGGGAGCAGGAGTTTTGGACGAGCTGGAGTTTACGGAGGGCGGACGATGGGAGGCCGGGCAGGAGAGCATTGGAATAGTCGAGTCTGGAGGAGACACTGGGGGACGAACAATGATATAAAAGTGCCTCTGTTTATCACTGTCTCTCACTAAATCGATTATATACTCCACAGACAAAACCTTCTTTCTCTGGGAGGAACTGGGCTGTCTTATTGCATTTCCGTTTGTGGTTTGTTCGATAAATGAACCATGTCATCCTCGTGCAACTCAGGGCAGATTTTGTTTCCTGCAGAATTCTCTCTCCTTCTTGTCTCATTGGTCAACCCTGCCCCCCCCTCGCTGGGGGACAGGTCCCCACGGGCACTGACCCCCTCCTCGCTGGGGGACGGGTCCCCACGGGCACTGACTCCCCTCCTCGCTGGGGGACGGGTCCCCACGGGCACTGACCCCCCTCCTCGCTGGGGGACGGGTCCCCACGGGCACTGACCCCCTCCTCCTCGCTGGGGGACGGGTCCCCACGGGCACTGACCCCCCTCCTCGCTGGGGGACGGGTCCCCACGGGCACTGACCCCCCTCCTCGCTGGGGGACGGGTCCCCACGGGCACTGACCCTCCTTCTCGCTGGGGGACGGGTCCCCACGGGCACTGACCCCCCTCCTCGCTGGGGGACGGGTCCCCACGGGCGCTGACCCCCGTCCTCGCTGGGGGACGGGTCCCCACGGGCACTGACCCCCCTCCTCGCTGGGGGGCGGGTCCCCCACGGGCACTGACCCCCCTCCTCGCTGGGGGACGGGTCCCCACGGGCACTGACCCCCATCCTCGCTGGGGGACGGGTCCCCACGGGCGCTGACCCCCGTCCTCGCTGGGGGACGGGTCCCCACGGGCACTGACCCTCCCTCCTCGCTGGGGGACGGGTCCCCACGGGCACTGACCCCCCTCCTCGCTGGGGGACGGGTCCCCACGGGCACTGACCCCCCTCCTCGCTGGGGGACGGGTCCCCACGGGCACTGAACCCCCTCCTCGCTGGGGGACGGGTGATTGGTGACGGGAGACGGTGACGGTGATGGTGACGGGAGACGGTGACGGTGATGGTGACGGGGGACGGTGTCGGTGATGGGGACGGTGATTGGTGACGGGGGACGGTGACGGTGATGGGGACGGTGATTGGTGACGGGGGACGGTGATGGTGACGGTGACGGTGACGGGGGACGGTGACGGTGATGGTGATTGGTGACGGGAGACGGTGACGGTGATGGTGACGGGTGATTGGTGACGGGGGACGGTGACGGTGATGGTGACGGGTGATTGGTGACGGGAGACGGTGTCAGTGATGGGTGACGGTGATTGGTGACGGTGATGGGTGACGGTGATGGTGTCGGTGATGGGTGACGGTGATTGGTGACGGTGATGGGTGACAGTGATGGTGTCGGTGATGGGTGACGGTGATGGTGACGGTGATGGGTGACGGTGATTGGTGACGGTGATGGGTGACGGTGATGGTGATGGGTGACGGTGATTGGTGACGGTGATGGGTGACGGTGATGGGTGACGGTGATGGGTGACGGTGATGGTGACGGTGATGGGTGACGGTGATTGGTGACGGTGACGGTGATGGGTGACGGTGACGGTGATTGGTGATGGTGACGGTGATGGGTGACGGTGATTGGTGACGGGTGATTGGTGACGGGTGATTGGTGACGGGAGACGGTGTCGGGTGATTGGTGACGGTGATTGGTGACGGGAGACGGTGTCGGTGATTGGTGACGGTGATTGGTGACGGGAGACGGTGACGGGGGACGGTGATTGGTGACGGGAGACGGTGTCGGGTGATTGGTGACGGTGATTGGTGACGGGAGACGGTGTCGGTGATTGGTGACGGTGATTGGTGACGGGAGACGGTGACGGTGATGGGTGACGGTGACGGTGATTGGTGATGGTGACGGTGATGGGTGACGGTGATTGGTGACGGGTGATTGGTGACGGGTGATTGGTGACGGGAGACGGTGTCGGGTGATTGGTGACGGTGATTGGTGACGGGAGACGGTGTCGGTGATTGGTGACGGTGATTGGTGACGGGAGACGGTGACGGGGGACGGTGATTGGTGACGGGAGACGGTGTCGGGTGATTGGTGACGGTGATTGGTGACGGGAGACGGTGACGGGGGACGGTGATGGTGATTGGTGACGGGAGACGGTGTCGGTGATGGGTGACGGTGATTGGTGACGGGAGACGGTGACGGTGATGGGTGACGGTGATTGGTGACGGGAGACGGTGTCGGGTGATTGGTGACGGGAGACGGTGTCGGTGATGGGTGACGGTGATTGGTGACGGGAGACGGTGACGGTGATGGGTGACGGTGATTGGTGACGGGGGACGGTGATGGGTGACGGGTGATTGGTGACGGGGGACGGTGATGGTGATTGGTGACGGGAGACGGTGTCGGTGATGGGTGACGGTGATTGGTGACGGGGGACGGTGATGGGTGACGGGTGATTGGTGACGGGGGACGGTGATGGTGATTGGTGACGGGAGACGGTGTCGGTGATGGGTGACGGTGATTGGTGACGGGGGACGGTGATGGGTGACGGGTGATTGGTGACGGGTGATTGGTGACGGGGGACGGTGATGGTGATTGGTGACGGGAGACGGTGATGGGTGACGGTGATTGGTGACGGGAGACGGTGATGGGTGACGGTGACGGGTGACGGGTGATGGTGACGGTGACGGGTGATGGTGACGGTGATGGGTGACGGTGATGGGTGACGGTGATTGGTGACGGTGATGGGTGACGGGTGACGGGTGACGGTGACGGTGATTGGTGACGGTGATGGGTGACGGTGATTGGTGACGGGTGATTGGTGATTGGTGACGGGTGACGGTGATTGGTGACGGGTGACGGGTGACGGGTGACGGTGACGGGTGGTCTGCGCCGATGATGCTCGACGGGCAACGGCAACGCGCAACCCGCGACCCCCACGTCTTGCCGTCTCCTGAACCCCTCTCTCTCTCTCTCTCTCTCTCCCCGACAGGTGACCATCTCGTCTCGCTCTTTCTCCCGCGGGGGGGGCCTCGTCGTTGCAGGAAGCCATGCCGGTGGGAAACCTCCGGGCTCTAACCTCCCCGGTGGGCTACGCCCGCCTGGCCGCCGCCCTCTTCACCTGCGTCACCTTCAGCCTGGTGGTGCACGGCGGGGGCTGGGGTTTCAGGGGTGGGGTCTGGTGCCTCTTCGCCTGGTGCTTCTGCTTTGCCTTCACCACCCTGGTGCTGCTGGTGGAGTTCACCGGGGTCCAGAGCCAGGTGCCTGTTTCCTGGAGGAACGCCCCCATCACCCTGGCCATGCTGGGCGTCCTGATGTGCCTCTCCGCCTCCGTCATCTACCCGCTGTACCATCTCGGGCAGGGGGCCAGGGGGACCAAGGAGGAGCAGTCTTACCGCATCGCTGCCACCGTCTTCTCCTGCCTGGCGACGCTGGCCTACGGAGCCGAGGTCTCCCTGAGCCGCGCCAGGCCCGGGGAGGTGACGGGCTACATGGCCACGCTGCCGGGTCTCCTGAAGGTGATGGAGACCTTCACGGCCTGCGTCATCTTCGTCTTCGTCTCCCAGACGGACTACAGCCGGCACGGGGGCCTGCAGTGGTGCCTGGCCGTCTACTGCATCTGCTTCGTCCTGTCGGTGGGGGTGGTGCTGCTGTGCGTGGGCGAGTGCACCGGCTGGCTGCCCGTGCCCTTCGACCGTTTCCTGGGCGGCTACGCCCTCCTGGCCGTGCTGCTCTATGCCACCGCCACCATTGTCTGGCCCATCTACAGCTTCGACCGGCGCTACGGGGGCTCCCACGGCAGGTGGTGCAGGGGGCACGGGGGGGCCTGCGAGAAGGACAACCAGCTGGCGGTGGCCATCCTCACCGCCCTCAACCTCCTGGTCTACCTGGCCGACCTCGTCTACTCCAGCCGTCTCATTTTCGTCAGGTCCTCGTAACTCCCGTCCATGGGGGGGACGGGGGGGATGGGGGAGAATGAGGGGGGAGGGCGGAGAGGGGTGGGGGGTGCGGCCAGGGAGGGGCAGAGGGGAGAATGATGGGGGGAGGGCGGACGGGTTCAGCGCAGTGCGGGGGGAGTTAGGGGGAGGAGGAGGGGAGGAGGAGGGGGAGGAGGAGGAGGAGGAGGGGGTCAGAGGGGAGGAGGAGGGGGAGGAGGAGGAGGAGGAGGGGGTCAGAGGGGAGGAGGAGGAGGGGGAGGAGGAGGAGGAAGGGGGTCAGAGGGGAGGAGGAGGGGGAGGAGGAGGAGGAGGAGGGGGTCAGAGGGGAGGAGGAGGAGGGGGAGGAGGAGGAGGAAGGGGGTCAGAGGGGAGGAGGAGGAGGGGGTCACAAATCAACACTCGAGTTTGTACTTTGGCTTGAAGTAAATTTAATAGATAGTTTTCCACAAGACGAGTTATCGCTCTCTCTCTCTCCCTCCGTCAATCTCACTCTCTCTCCCTCCGTCAATCTCTCTCTCTCCCTCCGTCAATCCCTCTCCCTCCGTCAATCTCTCTCTCCCTCCATCAATCTCTCTCTCTCTCCCTCCGTCAATCTCTCTCTCTCCCTCCATCAATCTCTCTCTCTCTCCCTCCGTCAATCTCACTCTCTCTCCCTCCGTCAATCTCTCTTTCTCCCTCCGTCAATCTCTCTCTCTCTCCCTCCGTCAATCTCTCTTTCTCCCTCCGTCAATCTCTCTCTCTCTCCCTCCGTCAATCTCTCTCTCTCTCCCTCCGTCAATCTCTCTCTCTCCCTCCGTCAATCTCTCTCTCTCCCTCCGTCAATCTCTCTTTCTCCCTCCGTCAATCTCTCTCTCTCCCTCCGTCAATCTCTCTTTCTCCCTCCATCAATCTCTCTCTCTCTCACTCCGTCAATCTCTCTTTCTCCCTCCGTCAATCTCTCTCTCTCACTCCGTCAATCTCTCTCTCTCTCCCTCCGTCAATCTCTCTCTCTCCCTCCGTCAATCTCACTCTCTCCCTCCGTCAATCTCTCTCTCTCCCTCCATCAATCTCACTCTCTCTCCCTCTGTCAATCTCTCTCTCTCCCTCCATCAATCTCACTCTCTCTCTCCCTCCATCAATCTCTCTCTCTCCCTCCATCAATCTCTCTCTCTCCCTCCATCAATCTCACTCTCTCTCTCCCTCCATCAATCTCTCTCTCTCCCTCCATCAATCTCTCTCTCTCCCTCCATCAATCTCACTCTCTCTCCCTCTGTCAATCTCTCTCTCTCCCTCCATCAATCTCACTCTCTCTCTCCCTCCATCAATCTCTCTCTCTCCCTCCATCAATCTCTCTCTCTCCCTCCATCAATCTCACTCTCTCTCCCTCCGTCAATCTCACTCTCTCCCTCCATCAATCTCACTCTCTCTCTCTCTCTCCCTCTGTCAATCTCAATCTCTCACTCTCTCTCTCTCCATCAATCTCACCATCTCACCGCCTCTCTCATGCTCTGTCTCTCTCTCTCTCTCTCTGTGTCAATCTCTCTCTCTCTTGAGGTGGGGCAGTCAGTTAGACACCATCCTCTCTGGGACCTGGGAGTGTTTGATGGGACAGTGTAGAGGGAGCTTTACTCTGTATCTAACCCTGTACCTGCCCTGGGAGTGTTTGATGGGACAGTGTAGAGGGAGCTTTACTCTGTATCTAACCCTGTACCTGCCCTGGGAGTGTTTGATGGGACAGTGTAGAGGGAGCTTTACTCTGTATCTAACCCTGTACCTGCCCTGGGAGTGTTTGATGGGACAGGGTAGAGGGAGCTTTACTCTGTATCTAACCCTGTACCTGCCCTGGGAGTGTTTGATGGGACAGTGTAGAGGGAGCTTTACTCTGTATCTAACCCTGTACCTGCCCTGGGAGTGTTTGATGGGACAGGGTAGAGGGAGCTTTACTCTGTATCTAACCCTGTACCTGCCCTGGGAGTGTTTGATGGGACAGTGTAGAGGGAGCTTTACTCTGTATCTGACCCTGTACCTGCCCTGGGAGTGTTTGATGGGACAGTGTAGAGGGAGCTTTACTCTGTATCTAACCCTGTACCTGCCCTGGGAGTGTTTGACGGGACAGTGTAGAGGGAGCTTTACTCTGTATCTCACCCTGTACCTGCCCTGGGAGTGTTTGATGGGACAGTGTGGAGGGAGCTTTACTCTGTATCTCACCCTGTACCTGCCCTGGGAGTGTTTGATGGGACAGTGTAGAGGGAGCTTTACTCTGTATCTAACCCTGTACCTGCCCTGGGAGTGTTTGATGGGACAGTGTAGAGGGAGCTTTACTCTGTATCTAACCCTGTACCTGCCCTGGGAGTGTTTGATGGGGCAGTGTCGAGGGAGCTTTACTCTGTATCTCACCCTGTACCTGCCCTGGGAGTGTTTGATGGGACAGTGTAGAGGGAGCTTTACTCTGTATCTAACCTTGTACCTGTCCCTGGGAGTGTTTGACGGGACAGTGTGGAGGGAGCTTTACTCTGTATCTAACCCTGTACCTGCCCTGGGAGTGTTTGATGGGACAGTGTAGAGGGAGCTTTACTCTGTATCTAACCCTGTACCTGCCCCGGGAGTGTTTGATGGGACAGTGTAGAGGGAGCTTTACTCTGTATCTCACCCTGTACCTGCCCTGGGAGTGTTTGATGGGACAGTGTAGAGGGAGCTTTACTCTGTATCTAACCCTGTACCTGCCCTGGGAGTGTTTGATGGGACAGTGTAGAGGGAGCTTTACTCTGTATCTCACCCTGTACCTGCCCTGGGAGTGTTTGATGGGACAGTGCAGAGGGAGCTTTACTCTGTATCTCACCCTGTACCTGCCCTGGGAGTGTTTGATGGGACAGTGTAGAGGGAGCTTTACTCTGTATCTAACCCTGTACCTGCCCGGGAGTGTTTGATGGGACAGTGTAGAGGGAGCTTTACTCTGTATCTCACCCTGTACCTGCCCTGGGAGTGTTTGATGGGACAGTGTAGAGGGAGCTTTACTCTGTACCTAACCCTGTACCTGCCCTGGGAGTGTTTGATGGGACAGTGTAGAGGGAGCTTTACTCTGTATCTAACCCTGTACCTGCCCTGGGAGTGTTTGATGGGACAGTGTAGAGGGAGCTTTACTCTGTATCTAACCCTGTACCTGCCCTGGGAGTGTTTGACGGGACAGTGTAGAGGGAGCTTTACTCTGTATCTAACCCTGTACCTGTCCTGGGAGTGTTTGATGGGACAGTGTAGAGGGAGCTTTACTCTGTATCTAACCCTGTACCTGCCCTGGGAGTGTTTGATGGGACAGTGCAGAGGGAGCTTTACTCTGTATCTAACCCTGTACCTGACCTGGGAGTGTTTGATGGGACGGTGTAGAGGGAGCTTTACTCTGTATCTAACCCTGTACCTGCCCTGGGAGTGTTTGATGGGACAGTGTAGAGGGAGCTTTACTCTGTATCTAACCCTGTACCTGCCCTGGGAGTGTTTGATGGGACAGTGTAGAGGGAGCTTTACTCTGTATCTAACCCTGTACCTGCCCTGGGAGTGTTTGATGGACAGTGTAGAGGGAGCTTTGCTCTGTATCTAACCCTGTACCTGCCCTGGGAGTGTTTGATGGGACAGTGCAGAGGGAGCTTTACTCTGTACGCCAAGTCACCAAAATGACGACAAAATATATCATACCAGTTAAACGAACAATCAAATTAACTGAGACCAAATCTTGCCGAAACCTGCCTGA
>NW_027139024.1:0-26368 GCF_035084215.1 Heptranchias perlo | reverse complement strand
TGGGGTTTATTCTGGGGGTGTTACTCCCCCTGGGGACGGGGGGTTTATTCTGGGGATGTTACTCCCCCTGGGACGGGGGGTTTATTCTGGGGGTGTTACTCCCCCTGGGGACGGGGGGTTTATTCTGGGGATGTTACTCCCCCTGGGACGGGGGGTTTATTCTGGGGGTGTTACTCCCCCTGGGGACGGGGGGTTTATTCTGGGGATGTTACTCCCCCTGGGACGGGGGGTTTATTCTGGGGTGTTACTCCCCCGGGGACGGGGGGTTTATTCTGGGGTGTTGCTCCCCCGGGGACGGGGGGTTTATTCTGGGGGTGTTACTCCCCCTGGGGACGGGGGGTTTATTCTGGGGGTGTTACTCCCCCGGGGACGGGGGGTTTATTCTGGGGGTGTTACTCCCCCTGGGGACGGGGGGTTTATTCTGGGGATGTTACTCCCCCTGGGGCGGGGGGGGTTTATTCTGGGGGTGTTACTCCCCCTGGGGCGGGGGGGTTTATTCTGGGGGTGTTACTCCCCCTGGGACGGGGGGTTTATTCTGGGGATGTTACTCCCCCTGGGGCGGGGAGGTTTATTCTGGGGATGTTACTCCCCCGGGGACGGGGGGTTTATTCTGGGGGTGTTACTCCCCCGGGGACGGGGGGTTTATTCTGGGGATGTTACTCCCCCGGGGACGGGGGGTTTATTCTGGGGATGTTACTCCCCCTGGGACGGGGGGTTTATTCTGGGGATGTTCCTCCCCCGGGGACGGGGGGTTTATTCTGGGGATGTTACTCTCCCTGGGACGGGGGGTTTATTCTGGGGATGTGACTCCCCCTGGGGCGGGGGGGTTTATTCTGGGGGTGTTACTCCCCCGGGGACGGGGGTGGTTTATTCTGGGGTGTTACTCCCCCGGGGACGGGGGGTTTATTCTGGGGATGTTACTCCCCCTGGGACGGGGGTTTTTTTTTCTGGGGGTGTTACTACCCCTGGGACGGGGGGTTTATTCTGGGGATGTTACTCCCCCTGGGACGAGGGGTTTATTCTGGGGATGTTACTCCCCCTGGGGCGGGGGGGTTTATTCTGGGGGTGTTACTCCCCCGGGGACGGGGGGTTTATTCTGGGGATGTTACTCCCCCGGGGACGGGGGGTTTATTCTGGGGGTGTTACTCCCCCGGGGACGGGGGGTTTATTCTGGGGATGTTACTCCCCCTGGGACGGGGGGTTTATTCTGGGGATGTTACTCCCCCTGGGACGGGGGGTTTATTCTGGGGGTGTTACTCCCCCGGGGACTGGGGGTTTATTCTGGGGGTGTTACTCCCCCGGGGACGGGGTGTTTATTCTGGGGGTGTTACTCCCCCGGGGACGGGGGGTTTATTCTGGGGGGACGGGGGGTTTCTTTTGGGGGTGTTACTCCCCCGGGGACGGGGGGTTTATTCTGGGGGTGTTACTCCCCCGGGGACGGGGGGTTTATTCTGGGGATGTTACTCCCCCGGGGACAGGGGGTTTATTCTGGGGGTGTTACTCCCCCGGGGACGGGGGGTTTATTCTGTGGGTGTTACTCCCCCGGGGACGGGGGGTTTCTTCTGGGGGTGTTACTCCCCCGGGGACGGGGGGTTTATTCGGGGGGTGTTACTCCCCCTGGGACGGGGGGTTTATTCTGGGGGTGTTACTCCCCCGGGGACGGGGGGTTTATTCTGGGGGTGTTACTCCCCCGGGACGGGGGGGTTTATTCTGGGGGTGTTACTCCCCCGGGGACGGGGGGTTTATTCGGGGGGTGTTACTCCCCCGGGGACGGGGGGTTTACAGCGAGGAGACCCGGTCAAAGTTTGCCTCCTGATTGGAGAAGATGTTGTTATGGTGACGAGTCCTTTTCATTTTAAAAAAGATTCGAACATTTATTTATTTTACAATCACTGACTCAACAATAAAACCCGTTTTTTTTTCAGTAACTCCTTCAATTAATATCAAAAATGTAAAAATTGTTCTGGTGACGGGCGGTCTTGATTGACGGGGCGTGTTGTCGCGGTGACGGGGCCTGTTGTCGCGGTGACGGGGCGTGTTGTCGCGGTGACGGGGCGTGTTGTCGCGGTGACGGGGCGTGTTGTCGCGGTGACGGGGCCTGTTGTCGCGGTGACGGGGCGTGTTGTCGCGGTGACGGGGCCTGTTGTCGCGGTGACGGGGCCTGTTGTCGCGGTGACGGGGCCTGTTGTCGCGGTGACGGGGCCTGTTGTCGCGGTGACGGGGCCTGTTGTCGCGGTGACGGGGCCTGTTGTCGCGGTGACGGGGCCTGTTGTCGCGGTGACGGGGCCTGTTGTCGCGGTGACGGGGCCTGTTGTCGCGGTGACGGGGCCTGTTGTCGCGGTGACGGGGCCTGTTGTCGCGGTGACGGGGCCTGTTGTCGCGGTGACGGGGCCTGTTGTCGCGGTGACGGGGCCTGTTGTCGCGGTGACGGGGCCTGTTGTCGCGGTGACGGGGCCTGTTGTCGCGGTGACGGGGCCTGTTGTCGCGGTGACGGGGCCTGTTGTCGCGGTGACGGGGCCTGTTGTCGCGGTGACGGGGCCTGTTGTCGCGGTGACGGGGCCTGTTGTCGCGGTGACGGGGCCTGTTGTCGCGGTGACGGGGCCTGTTGTCGCGGTGACGGGGCCTGTTGTCGCGGTGACGGGGCCTGTTGTCGCGGTGACGGGGCCTGTTGTCGCGGTGACGGGGCCTGTTGTCGCGGTGACGGGGCCTGTTGTCGCGGTGACGGGGCCTGTTGTCGCGGTGACGGGGCCTGTTGTCGCGGTGACGGGGCCTGTTGTCGCGGTGACGGGGCCTGTTGTCGCGGTGACGGGGCCTGTTGTCGCGGTGACGGGGCGTGTTGTGGCGGTGACGGGGCGTGTTGTGGCGGTGACGGGGCGTGTTGTGGCGGTGACGGGGCGTGTTGTGGCGGTGACGGGGCGTGTTGTGGCGGTGACGGGGCGTGTTGTGGCGGTGACGGGGCGTGTTGTGGCGGTGACGGGGCGTGTTGTGGCGGTGACGGGGCGTGTTGTGGCGGTGACGGGGCGTGTTGTGGCGGTGACGGGGCGTGTTGTGGCGGTGACGGGGCGTGTTGTGGCGGTGACGGGGCGTGTTGTGGCGGTGACGGGGCGTGTTGTGGCGGTGACGGGGCGTGTTGTGGCGGTGACGGGGCGTGTTGTGGCGGTGACGGGGCCTGTTGTGGCGGTGACGGGGCCTGTTGTGGCGGTGACGGGGCCTGTTGTGGCGGTGACGGGGCCTGTTGTGGCGGTGACGGGGCCTGTTGTGGCGGTGACGGGGCCTGTTGTGGCGGTGACGGGGCCTGTTGTGGCGGTGACGGGGCCTGTTGTGGCGGTGACGGGGCGTGTTGTGGCGGTGACGGGGCGTGTTGTGGCGGTGACGGGGCGTGTTGTGGCGGTGACGGGGCGTGTTGTGGCGGTGACGGGGCGTGTTGTGGCGGTGACGGGGCGTGTTGTGGCGGTGACGGGGCCTGTTGTGGCGGTGACGGGGCCTGTTGTGGCGGTGACGGGGCCTGTTGTGGCGGTGACGGGGCCTGTTGTGGCGGTGACGGGGCCTGTTGTGGCGGTGACGGGGCCTGTTGTGGCGGTGACGGGGCCTGTTGTGGCGGTGACGGGGCCTGTTGTGGCGGTGACGGGGCCTGTTGTCGCGGTGACGGGGCCTGTTGTCGCGGTGACGGGGCCTGTTGTGGCGGTGACGGGGCCTGTTGTGGCGGTGACGGGGCCTGTTGTGGCGGTGACGGGGCCTGTTGTGGCGGGTGACGGGGCCTGTTGTGGCGGTGACGGGGCCTGTTGTGGCGGTGACGGGGCGTGTTGTGGCGGTGACGGGGCGTGTTGTGGCGGTGACGGGGCGTGTTGTGGCGGTGACGGGGCCTGTTGTGGCGGTGACGGGGCGCTGTTGTGCGTGCGGGGCTGTTGTGGCGGTGACGGGGCCTGTTGTGGCGGTGACGGGGCCTGTTGTGGCGGTGACGGGGCCTGTTGTGGCGGTGACGGGGCCTGTTGTGGCGGTGACGGGGCCTGTTGTGGCGGTGACGGGGCCTGTTGTGGCGGTGACGGGGCCTGTTGTGGCGGTGACGGGGCCTGTTGTGGCGGTGACGGGGCCTGTTGTGGCGGTGACGGGGCCTGTTGTGGCGGTGACGGGGCCTGTTGTGGCGGTGACGGGGCCTGTTGTGGCGGTGACGGGGCCTGTTGTGGCGGTGACGGGGCCTGTTGTGGCGGTGACGGGGCCTGTTGTGGCGGTGACGGGGCCTGTTGTGGCGGTGACGGGGCCTGTTGTGGCGGTGACGGGGCCTGTTGTGGCGGTGACGGGGCCTGTTGTGGCGGTGACGGGGCCTGTTGTGGCGGTGACGGGGCGCTGTTGTGGCGGTGACGGGGCGTGTTGTGGCGGTGACGGGGCGTGTTGTGGCGGTGACGGGGCGTGTTGTGGCGGTGACGGGGCGTGTTGTGGCGGTGACGGGGCGTGTTGTGGCGGTGACGGGGCGTGTTGTGGCGGTGACGGGGCGTGTTGTGGCGGTGACGGGGCGTTGTTGTGGCGGTGACGGGGCCTGCTGTGGCGGTGACGGGGCCTGCTGTGGCGGTGACGGGGCCTGCTGTGGCGGTGACGGGGCCTGCTGTGGCGGTGACGGGGCCTGCTGTGGCGGTGACGGGGCCTGCTGTGGCGGTGACGGGGCCTGCTGTCGCGGTGACGGGGCCTGCTGTGGCGGTGACGGGGCCTGCTGTGGCGGTGACGGGGCCTGCTGTGGCGGTGACGGGGCCTGCTGTGGCGGTGACGGGCGGTGACGGGGCCTGCTGTGGCGGTGACGGGCGGTGACGGGGCCTGCTGTCGCGGTGACGGGGCCTGTTGTCTGATGGATGTCTCTGGTCCTCTGGCAGGTGATGTTCCGGGGAACAACAGTGCAGTTAGTGCGGATCCGCAATCCCTGGGGTGAGGTGGAGTGGACCGGAGCCTGGAGTGACAAGTGAGTGAGAGAAGAGGAGAGGAGGAGGGGGTGAGGAGAGGGGGAGGGGAGGACGGTGAGGAGGGGAGGGGGGAGAGGAGGGGCAGGACGGTGTGGAGAGGGGGAGGATGGTGAGGAGACTGGTTAAGGAGGGGAGGAGGGGGGAGGACGGTGAGGAGGGGGAGGACGGTGAGGAGGGGGAGGAGGAGAGGGGGTGAGGAGGAGAGGGGGTGAGGAGGAGAGGGGGTGAGGAGGAGAGGGGGTGAGGAGGAGAGGGGGTGAGGAGGAGAGGGGGTGAGGAGGAGAGGGGGTGAGGAGGAGAGGGGGTGAGGAGGAGGAGGGTGAGGAGGGAGGGACGGGGGGGGAGGGTAAGGATGGTGAGGGGGAGGGGGAGGCGGGGGAGATATCTGAAGCCCCTCACGGAGGGGGAGATATCTGAAGCCCCTCACGGAGAGGCAGGCGGGACTGATGAACGTTGTTTTAATCCCCGATGGCAGCTCCTCCCAGTGGTCGGGGATTTCAGGTGGTGACCGGGACCGATTGAGGAAACGGACTGAAGACGGGGAGTTCTGGTAAGTTCCATCCTCTCCCGGGCCCCCATCCTCTCCCGGGCCCCCATCCTCTCCCGGGCCCCCATCCTCTCCCGGGCCCCCATCCTCTCCCGGGCCCCCATCCTCTCCCGGGCCCCCATCCTCTCCCGGGCCCCCATCCTCTCCCGGGCCCCCATCCTCTCCCGGGCCCCCATCCTCTCCCGGGCCCCCATCCTCTCCCGGGCCCCCATCCTCTCCCGGGCCCCCATCCTCTCCCTGGGGGCCGGGCACAGGACCTGCTCCACCTGAGGCCCATTTAACTCCGTGTTCGAGCCAGCTCGTCACTCCTGGGGGCATCACTCCTGACACACTCCTGTTTGGTAAAAGGCCAGTGTGGGAAGTTGTGGATAGAATCATGGAAAGGTAACAGCACAGGAAGAGGCCATTTGGCCCATCAAGCCCATGCCAGCTCTTAGTAAGAGCAATCCAGTTAATCCCATTCCCCTACAAATTTTTTCCCTCGGGCAGTGCATTCCAGATCATAAACACTCGCTGGGTAAAAAAGTTTTTCCTCATGTCACCTTTGGTTCTTTTGCCAATCACCTTAAATCTGTGTCCTCTGGTCCTTGACCCTTCCACCAATGGGAACAGTTTCTCTCTATCTACTCTGTCTGGACCCTTCATGATTTTGAACACCTCGATCAAATCTCCTCACAACCGTCTCTGTTCCAAGGAGAACAACCCCAGTTTCTCCAGTCTATCCACGTAACTAAAGTCCCTCATCCCTGGAATCATTCTAGTAAATCTCTTCTGCACCCTCTCTAAGGCCTTCACATCTTTCCTAAAGTGCGGTGCCCAGAATTGAAAACAATACTCCAGTTGTGGTCGAACCAGTGTTTTAGAAAGGTTCATCATGACTTCCTTACTTTTGTACTCTATGCCTCTATTTATAAAGCCCAGGATCCCGTTTGCTTTTTTAACCACTTTCTCAACCTGCCCTGCCACCTTCAATGATTTGTGTACATATACCCCCAGATCTCTCTGTTCCTGTACCCCTTTTAGAATTGTGCCCTCTAGTTTATATTGCCTCTCCTCGTTCTTCCGACTGAAATATATCAGTTCACATTTTTCTGCATTAAATTTCATCTGCCACGTGTCCGCCCATTCCACCAGCCTGTCTGTATCCTCTTGAAGTCTATCACTGTCCTCCTCACTGTTCACTACACTTCCAAGTTTTGTATCATCAGCAAATTTTGAATTGTGCCCGAAACACCCAAGTCCAAGTCATTAATATATATCAAGAAAAGCAGTGGTCCCAGCACTGACCCCTGGGGAACACCACTGTACACCTCCCTCCAGTCCGAAAAACAACCGTTCACCACTACTCTCTGTTTCCTGTCCCTTAGCCAATTCTGTATCCATGTTGCTACTGCCCCCTTTATTCCATGGGCCACAATCTTCATGATAAGCCTAGCATGTGACACTTTATCAAACGCCTTTTGAAAGTCCATATACACCACATCCACCGCATTGCCCTCATCGACCCTCTCTGTTACCTCATCAAAAAACTCGATCAGGTTAGTTAAACACGATTTGCCTTTAACAAATCCGTGCTGACTTTCCCTCATCAATCCACACTCGTCCAAGTGACTGTTAATTCTGTCCCGGATTATCGTTTCTAAAAGTTTCCCCACCACTGAGGTTAAACTGACTGGCCTGTAGTTGCTGGGTTTATCCTTACACCCTTTTTTGAACAAGGGTGTAACATTTGCAATTCTCCAGTCCTCTGGCACCACCCCCGTATCTACGGATATTTGGAAGATTATGGCCAGTACCTCTGCAATTTCCACCCTTACTTCCCTCAGCAACCTAGGATGCATCCCATCCGGACCGGGTGACTTATCTACTTTAAGTACAGCTGGACTTTCCAGTACCTCCTCTTTATCAATTTTTAGCCCATCCAGTATCTCAACTATATCTTCCTTTACTGAGACTCTGGCAGCATCTTCTTCCTTGGTAAAGACAGATGCAAAGTCCTCATTTAGTACCTCGGCCATGCCCTCTGCCTCCATGAGTAGATCTCCTTTATGGTCCCTAATCGGCCCCACCCCTCCTCTTACTCCTGTTTACTGTTTACATGCCTGTGGAAGACTTTTGGATTCCCTTTTATGTTCCCGCCAGTCTATTCTCATTCTCTCTCTTTGCCCCTCTTATTTCCTTTTTCACTTCCCCTCTGAACTTTCTATATTCTGCCTGGTTCTCACTTGTATTATCAACCTGACATCTGTCATACGCCCCCTTTTTCTGTTTCATCTTACTCTCTATCTCTCTTGTTATCCAGGGAGCTCTGGCTTTAGTTGCCCTCCTTTCCCCCTCGTGGGAATGTCCCGAGACTGTACCCGAACCATCTCCTCTTTAAAGAGGGAGAACTAATGGGACTAAAAGCCGACAAATCCCTGGACCTGATGGCCTACATCCCAGGTTCTAAAAGAGGTGGCTGCAGAGATAGTGGATGTGTTGGTTGTGATCTTCCAGAATTCCTAGATTCGAGAACAGTCCCCGTGGATTGGAAGTAGCAAATCACCCACCGCTATTCAAGAAAGGAGGAGAGAGAAAACAGGGAACGAGCGGCCAGTTAGCCTGAAAACAGGAACGACGGGCCAGTTAGCCTGAAAACAGGGAACGACGGCCAGTTAGCCTGAAAACAGGGAACGACAGGCCAGTTAGCCTGAAAACAGGGAACGACAGGCCAGTTAGCCTGAAAACAGGGAACGACAGGCCAGTTAGCCTGAAAACAGGGAACTACTACAGGCCAGTTAGCCTGAAACAGGGAACGACGGGCCAGTTAGCCTGGAAACAGGGAACGACGGGCCAGTTAGCCTGAAAACAGGGAACGACGGGCCAGTTAGCCTGAAAACAGGGAACGACAGCCAGTTAGCCTGAAACAGGGGAACGACAGGCCAGTTAGCCTGAAAACAGGGAACTACAGGCCAGTTAGCCTGACATCAGTCGTCGGAAAATGCTGGAATCCATTCTTAAGGAAGTGGTAACAGGACACTGAGTAAATCATAATATGATCAGCAGAGTCAACATGGTTTTATGAAAGGGAAATCGTGTTTGACAAATTTATTAGTTTTTTGAGGGTGTAACTAGCAGGGTAGATAAAGGGGAACCAGTGGATGTATATTTGGATTTTCAAAAGGCATTCGATAAGGTGCCACATAAAAGTTGTTACACAAGATAAGAGCTCATGGGTTGGGGATAATATATTAACATGATAGAGGATTGGTTAACGGACAGAAAACAGAGAGTAGGGATAAACGGGTCATTCTCAGGTTGTCAGGCTGTAACTAGTGGGTGCCACAAGGATCAGTGCTTGGGCCTCAGCTATTTACAATCTATATCAATGACTTAGATGAAGGGACCGAGTGCAATGTATCCAAGTTTGCTGACGATACAAAGCTAGGTGGAAAGTAAGCTGTGAGGAGGACACAAAGAGTCTGCAAAGGGATATAGACAGGTTAAGAGAGTGGGCAAGAAGGTGGCAGATGGAGTATAATGTGGGAAATGTGAGGTTATTCACTTTGGTAGGAAGAATAGAAAAACAGAATATTTTTTAAATGGTGAGAAACTATTAAATGTTGGTGTTCAGAGAGATTTGGGTGTCCTCGTACAAGAAACACAAAAGTTAACATGCAGGTACAGCAAGTAATTAGGAAAGCAAATGGCATGTTGGCCTTATTGCAGGGGTTGGAGTACAAGAGTAAGGAAGTCTTACTACAATTGTACAGGGCCTGGGTGAGACCTCCCCTGGAGTACTGTGTACAGTTTTAGTCTCCTTATCGAAGGGAGGATATACTTGCCTTAGAGGGAGTGCAGAGAAGGTTCACTAGATTGATTCCTGGGATGAGAGGGTTGTCCTATGAGGAGAGATTGAGGAGAATGGCCGATACTCTCTGGAGTTTATAAGAATGAGGAGGTGACAATATTGGTTAAAGAAACAATTACATCCGTCAGGTGGATGATATAGAACCATAGAAAAAATACAGCACAGAAGGAAAATTGGGGAAAGGCCAATTTTGATGTTATTTGACAGGCAGGAACTTTCAGAAGTTGATTGGGAGAGTCTGTTGGCAGGCAAAGGGACGTCTGGTAAGTGGGAGGCTTTCAAAAGTGTGTTAACCAGGGTTCAGGGTAAGCACATTCCTTATAAAGTGAAGGGCAAGGCTGGTAGAAGTAGGGAACCTTGGATGACTCGGGAGATTGAGGCACTAGTCAAAAAGAAGAAGGAGGCATATGACATGCATAGGCAGCTGGGATCAAGTGGATCCCTTGAAGAGTATAGAGATTGCCGGAGTAGAGTTAAGAGAGAAATCAGGAGGGCAAAAAGGGGACATGAGATTGCTTTGGCAGATCAGGCAAAGGTGAATCCAAAGAGCTTCTACAAATACATAAAGAGCAAAAGAGTAACTCGGGAGAGAGTAGGGCCTCTTAAGGATCAACAAGGTCATCTATGTGCGGAACCACAAGAGATGGGTGAGATCCTAAATGAATATTTCACATCGGTATTTACGGTTGAGAAAGGCATGGATGTTAGGGAACTTGGGGAAATAAATAGTGATGTCTTGAGGAGTGTACATATTACAGAGAGGGAGGTGCTGGAAGTCTTAACGCGCATCAAGGTAGATAAATCTCCGGGACCTGATGAAATGTATCCAGGACGTTATGGGAGGTTAGGGAGGAAATTGCGGGTCCCCTAGCAGAGATATTTGAATCATCCACCGCTACAGGTGAGGTGCCTGAAGATTGGAGGGTAGCAAATGTTGTGCCTTTGTTTAAGAAGGGCGGCAGGGAAAAGCCTGGGAACTACAGACTGGTGAGCCTGACATCTGTAGTGGGTAAGTTGTTAGAGGGTCATAGAGTCATAGAGTTATACAGCACGGATAGAGGCCCTTCGGCCCATCGTGTCCGCGCCGGCCATCAGCCCTGTCTACTCTAATCCCATATTCCAGCATTTGGTCCGTAGCCTTGTATGCTATGGCATTTCAAGTGCTCATCCAAATGCTTCTTGAATGTTGTGAGGGTTCCTGCCTCCACAACCCTTTCAGGCAGTGAGTTCCAGACTCCAACCACCCTCTGGGTGAAAAAGTTCTTTCTCAAATCCCCTCTAAACCTCCCGCCTTTTACCTTGAATCTATGTCCCCTTGTGAAAGAACCCTCAACAAAGGGAAAAAGCTCCTTAGTATCCATCCTATCTGTGCCCCTCATAATTTTGTACACCTCAATCATGTCCCCCCTCAGCCTCCTCTGCTCCAAGGAAAACAAACCCAATCTTCCCAGTCTCTCTTCATAGCTGAAGCGCTCCAGCCCTGGTAACATCCTGGTGAATCTCCTCTGCACCCTCTCCAAAGCGATCACATCCTTCCTGTAGTGTGGCGACCAGAACTGCACACAGTACTCCAGCTGTGGCCTATAGATCCTGTATTCTGAGAGACAGGATCTGCAGGCATTTGGAGAGGCAGGGACTGATTAGGAACAGTCAGCATGGTTTTGTGAGTGGAAAATCATGTCTCACAAATTTGATTGAGTTTTTTGAAGGGGTAACCAAGAAGATAGATGAGGGCTGTGCAGTAGACGTGGTCTACATGGACTTTAGCAAAGCCTTTGACAAGGTACCGCATGGTAGGTTGTTACATAAGGTTAAATCTCACGGGATCCAAGGTGAGGTAGCCAATTGGATACAAAATTGGCTTGACGACAGAAGACAGAGGGTGGTTGTAGAGGGTTGTTTTTCAAACTGGAGGCCTGTGACCAGCGGTGTGCCTCAGGGATCGGTGCTGGGTCCGCTGTTATTTGTTATTTATATTGATGATTTGGATGAGAATTTAGGAGGCATGGTTAGTAAGTTTGCAGATGACACCAAGATTGGTGGCATTGTGGACAGTGAAGAAGGTTATCTAGTATTGCAACGGGATCTTGATAAATTGGGCCAGTGGGCCGATGAATGGCAGATGGAGTTTAATTTAGATAAATGTGAGGTGATGCATTTTGGTAGATCGAATCGGGCCAGGACCTACTCCGTTAATGGTAGGGCGTTGGGGAGAGTTATAGAACAAAGAGATCTAGGAATACAGGTTCATAGCTCCTTGAAAGTGGAGTCACAGGTGGATAGGGTGGTGAAGAAGGCATTCGGCATGCTTGGTTTCATTGGTCAGAGCATTGAATACAGGAGTTGGGATGTCTTGTTGAAGTTGTACAAGACATTAGTAAGGCCACACTTGGAATACTGTGTACAGTTCTGGTCACCCTATTATAGAAAGGATATTATTAAACTAGAAAGAGTGCAGAAAAGATTTACTAGGATGCTTCCGGGACTTGATGGTTTGACTTATAGGGAAAGATTGGATGGACTGAGACTTTTTTCCCTGGAGAGTAGGAGGTTAAGGGGTGATCTTATGGAAGTCTATAAAATAATGAGGGGCATAGATAAGGTAGATAGTCAAAATCTTTTCCCAAAGGTAGGGGAGTCTATAACGATGGGGGCACAGATTTAAGGTGAGAGGGGAGAGATACAAAAGGGTCCAGAGGGGCAATTTTTTCACTCAAAGGGTGGTGAGCGTCTGGAACGAGCTGCCAGAGGCAGTAGTAGAGGCGGGTACAATTTTGTCTTTTAAAAAGCATTTGGACAGTTACATGGGTAAGATGGGTATAGAGGGATATGGGCCAAGTGCAGGCAATTGGGACTAGCTTAGTGGTATAAACTGGGCGACATGGACATGTTGGGCCGAAGGGCCTGTTTCCATGTTGTAAACTTCTATGATTCTAAGGTGGCCATTCGGCCCATCGTGTCCATGCCGGCTCGAAGAACAACCAGGTGCCCATTCTAATCCCACCTTCCAGCACCCGGTCCGTAGCCCTGCAGCTTACAGCACTTTCGGTGCAGGTCCAGGTACTTTTTAAAAGAGTTGAGGGTCCCTGCCTCTACCACCAATTCAGGCAGCGAATTCCATACACCCACCACCCTCTGGGTAAAAAAGTTTTTCCTCATGTCCCCTCTAATCCTTCCACCAATCAGCTTAAATCTATGTCCTCTCGTTCTTGAACTCTCCGCGAGGGGAAACAGGTACTTCCTGTCTACTCTATCTGGGCCCCTCATAATTTTGCACACCTCAATCAAGTCTCCCCTCAGCCTCCTCTGCTCCAAGGAAAACAACCCCAGCCTATCCAATCTCTCCTCGTAGCTGCAATTTTCAAGCCCTGGCAACATTCTTGTAAATCTTCTCTGCACTCTCTCCAGAGCAATTACATCCTTCCTGTAATGTGGTGACCAGAACTGCGCACAATACTCCAGCTGTGGCCTTACCAGCGTTTTATACAGTTCCATCATTACATCCCTGCTTTTGTATTCTGTACCTCGGCTAATAACGGAGAGCATTCCGTATGCCTTCTTCACAACCTTATCTACCTGTACTGCCACCTTCAGGGACCTGTGCACATGCACTCCAAGGTCTCTCACTTCCTCCACCCCTCTCAATATATTCCCGTTTACTGCGTATTCCCTTTTACTGTTTGCCCTCCCTAAGTGCATTACCTCACACTTCTCCGGGTTGAACTCCATTTGGCACTTTTCCGCCCACTCCACCAACCCAATGATATCTTCTTGGAGTCTACAGCTATCCTCTTCACTATCAACTACACGGACAATTTTTGTGTCATCTGCAAATTTGCCGATCATGCCCCCTACATTCAAGTCCAAATCATTAATATATACCACAAACAGCAAGGGACCCAACACTGAGCCCTGTGGCACACCACTGGAAACGGATTCCCATTCGCAAAGACATCCATCGACTTTTACCCTTTGTTCCCTGTTACTGAGACAGTTTTGGATCCAATTCGCCACATTTCCCTGTATCCCATGGGCTTTTACCTTTCTGACCAGTCTGCCATGTGGGACTTTGTCAAATGCCTTACTAAAATCCATGTGGACAACATCCACTGCACTACCCTCATCAATCCTCCTTGTCACTTCCTCAAAGAATTCAATCAGATTTGTAAGGCATGACCTTCCCTGAACAAATCCATGCTGACTATCCCTGATTAAACCATGCCTTTCCAAGTGACAGTTTATCCTATCTCTCAGTATTGATTCTAATAGTTTGCCCACCACCGAGGTAAGACTGACTGGCCTATAATTGTTCGGCCTTTCCCTCGTACCCTTTTTAAACAATGGTACTACGTTTGCAGTCTTCCAGTCCTCCGGTACCTCTCCTGTATCTAGTGAGGATTGGAAAATGATCCTCAGAGCATCCGCTATTTCCTCCCTGGCTTCCTTCAATAGCCCAGGAAACAATCCATCCGGCCCTGGTGACTTATCAACTTTCAAGGATTCCAGTCCCTCTAGTACTTCCTCTCTCGTTATGTTTACCTTATCCAATATTTCACACCTCTCCTCTTTAACTACTACGTCCGGATCATCCCTTTCCTTTGTGAATTTTACAGAACTAAGAGGTGATTTGGCAGAAGTGGACTGGTCACAACTACTTGAGGAGAAATCAGTGGCAAGCCAGTGGGAGGCACTGAAAAGTGAAATTCTACGGGTACAATGCAGACACGTCCCTCAAAGAAAAAGGGTGGCACTGCCAAATTTAGAGCCCCCTGGTTGTCTGGAAGTATACGGGGCAATTTAAAGCAGAAAAAGAAAGCTTATGACTGTCACAGAAAACTAAATACTGCAGAAAGCCGAGAGGAGTATAGAAAGTACAGGGATGACGTTAAAAAGGAAATAAGGAAAGCAAAAAGAGGGCATGAAAAATTATTAGCCAGTAAGATTAAAGAAAATCCAAAGAAGGATCATCAAATGAGGCCCTATGGGTTGAACTGAAGAACAAAAAAGGGGTAATCACACTGGGAGTGTACTATAGACCCCCAAATAGTCAGAGGGAGAGAGAGGAGCAAATATGTCGGCAAATTCCTGAGAAGTATAAAAACAATCAGGCAGTAATAGTCGGGGATTTCAACAACCCGAATATTAACTGGGATACAATCAGTGTTTTTTATTATTCGTTCATGGGATGTGGGCATCGCTGGCGAGGCCGGCATTTATTGCCCATCCCTAATTGCCCCTTGAGAAGGTGGTGGTGAGCCGCCTTCTTGAACCGCTGCAGTCCGTGTGGTGAAGGTTCTCCCACAGTGTGAAAGGTACAGAGGGAGCAGGATTCTTAAATTGCGTTCAGGAGAACTTTTTTAGCCAGTGCAAAGCAAGCCCAACAAGAGAGGGGGCAGTTCTGGATTGAGTTTTAGGGAATGAAGCTGGGCAGGTGGAAGGAGTATCAGTGGGAGAGCATTTTGGTGGGAGTGATCATAATACAGTTAGATTTATCATAGTTATGGAAAAGGACAAAGATAGAACAGGAGTAAAAGCTGTGGGTCTATAGTACACTCCCAGTGTGATTGCCCCTTTTTTGTTCCACAGTTCAACCCACAGGGCCTCATTTGATGATCCTTCTAAAATATCATCACTCAGAGGGTTGTGAATCTGGAATTCTCTCCCCCAGAGGGCTGTGGATGCTGAGTCATTGAGTATATTCAGGGCTGAGATCGATAGATTTTTGGACTCTCGGGAATCAAGGGATATGGGGATCGGGCGGGAAAGTGGAGTTGAGGTTGAAGATCAGCCATGATCTGATAGAATGGCGGAGCAGGCTCAAGGGGCCGAATGGCCTACTCCTCTTATTTCTTATGTTCTTATGTAAAGGCCGCCCACTGTTCAATTACACTTTTGCCTGCCAATCTTTGATTCCAATTTCCCCGGGTCAGATCCGTTCTCATCCCACTGAAATTGGCCCTCCTCCAATTGAGAATTTCACTCCAGATTGCTCCTTGTCCTTTTCCATCGCTATTCTAAACCTTATGACACTATGATCAACTGTTCCCTAAATGTTCCCCCACTGACACTTGCTCCACTTGACCCACCTCATTCCCCAGACCCAGATCCAGCAATGCCTCCTTCCTCATTGGGCCAGAAACACACTGATCAAGAAAGTTCTCCTGAACACATTTCAGGAATTCCTCCCCCCTCTCTGCCCTTTTACACTGTTACTATCCCAGTCTGTATTGGGATAATTGAAGTCCCCCATTATCACTGCTCCATGGTTCTTGCACCTCTCTGTAATTTCCCTGCAAATTTGCTCCTCTATCTCCTTCCCACTGGTTGGTGGACCATAGAATACAACCCAGTAGTGTGATGGTACCTCGATTGTTCATTACTTCTGACCAAATAGATTCTGTCCTTGACCCCTCCAGGACATCCTCTCTCTCCAGCACTGCAATATTCTCCTTAATCAATACTGCCCCCCCCACCCTTTCTTCTCTTCCCTATCTTTCCCGAACACCTTGTATCCAGGAATATTTAGTCCCCAATCCTGCCCTTTTTTGAGCCAGGTCTCCGTTATCGCCATGACATCATATTCCCATGTGTCTATTTGCGCCTGCAGCTCACCGACCCTGTTTCCCACACTTCGTGCGTTCACACACATGCACTGTAAACCAGTCTTAGACTTTCTCGTACTCTCTCTTAGTCTGATCCCACCCAATACTGGACTATTTCTTACTCCAGTGTTATCTGTCTCTCCCAATCCTTTGTGTCCCTTGTTTCCCCCTTTCTAATGCTGCATCCTGGTGCCCATCCCCCTGACAAATTAGTTTAAACTCCCCCCTCACAGCACCAGTGAAGCCTCCCATGAGGGGGGCGACGGAGGTCAGGCTGGGACATGAGGGTGACGGGGAGATGGCAGGGTTGGGATTCAGGGAGGGTGGGATAGAATGGATCGAATGGGCTGAAGAGTTTTCTTCACCCCCGAGCAGACCCTGGTGATTAATTGTGATGTTGTATTCTCTCCCTCATTCCCAGGATGGCCTTCCCTGAGTTTATCAGGCACTATTCCAGGCTGGAGATCTGTAATCTTACCCCAGATACACTCAGTAATGACCAGATCCTGAAGTGGAACTTCTCACTGTTCAGTGAGAGCTGGAGAAGGGGCTCGACCGCAGGAGGTTGTCGCAACTATCCTGGTACGAGCAGAGTCCTGCTCTCCGTCCATCTCTCTCTCTCTCTCTCTCTCCCGTCTATCTCTCTCTCTCTCTCTCTCCGTCCATCTCTCTCTCTCTCTCCGTCCATCTCTCTCTCTCTCTCCGTCCATCTCTCTCTCTCCGTCCATCTCTCTCTCTCTCTCCGTCCATCTCTCTCTCTCTCTCCGTCCATCTCTCTCTCTCTCTCTCCGTCCATCTCTCTCTCTCTCTCCGTCCATCTCTCTCTCTCTCTCCGTCCATCTCTCTCTCTCTCTCCGTCCATCTCTCTCTCTCTCTCCGTCCATCTCTCTCTCTCTCTCCGTCCATCTCTCTCTCTCTCTCCGTGCATCTCTCTCTCTCTCTCCGTCCATCTCTCTCTCTCTCTCTCCGTCCATCTCTCTCTCTCTCTCTCCGTCCATCTCTCTCTCTCTCTCTCCGTGCCATCTCCTCTCTCTCTCTCCGTCCATCTCTCTCTCTCTCTCTCTCTCCGTCCATCTCTTCTCTCTCTCTCTCCGTCCATCTCTCTCTCTCTCTCTCCGTCCATCTCTCTCTCTCTCTCCGTCCATCTCTCTCTCTCTCTCCGTCCATCTCTCTCTCTCTCTCTCTCTCCGTCCATCACTCTCTCTCTCTCTCTCTCTCTCTCCGTCCATCTCTCTCTCTCTCTCTCTCTCTCTCTCTCTCCGTCCATCTCTCTCTCTCACGTCCATCTCTCTCTCTCTGTCCATCACTCTCTCTCTCTCTCTCCGTCCATCACTCTCTCTCTCTCTCTCTCTGTCCATCACTCTCTCTCTCTCTCTCTCTCTCCGTCCATCGCTCTCATCTCTCTCTCTCTCTCTCTCCGTCCATCGCTCTCTCTCTCTCTCTCTCTCTCCGTCCATCGCTCTCGCTATCTCTCTCTCTCTCTCCGTCCATCGCTCTCGCGCTCTCTCTCTCTCTCTCCGTCCATCGCTCTCGATCTCTCTCTCTCTCTCTCCGTCCATCGCTCTCTCTCTCTCCGTCCATCGCTCTCTCTCTCTCCGTCCATCGCTCTCTCTCTCTCTCGTCCATCGCTCTCTCTCTCTCCGTCCATCGCTCTCTCTCTCTCCGTCCATCGCTCTCGTCCTCTCTCTCTCTCTCTCCGTCCATCGCTCTCTCTCTCTCTCTCTCTCTCTCCGTCCATCTCTCTCTCTCTCTCTCTCTCTCTCCGTCCATCTCTCTCTCTCTCTCTCCGTCCATCTCTCTCTCTCTCTCTCCGTCCATCGCTCTCCTCTCTCTCTCTCTCCTCCGTCCATCTCTCTCTCTCTCTCTCCGTCCATCGCTCTCTCTCTCTCTCCGTCCATCGCTCTCTCTCTCTCTCCGTCCATTCGCTCTCTCTCTCTCTCCGTCCATCGCTCTCCTCTCTCTCTCTCCGTCCATCGCTCTCTCTCTCTCTCCTTCACGTCCATCTCTCTCTCTCTCTCTCTCGCCGTCCATCTCTCTCTCTCTCTCTCTCCGTCCATCGCTCTCTCTCTCTCTCCGTCCATCGCTCTCTCTCTCTCTCTCTCTCCGTCCATCGCTCTCTCTCTCTCTCCGTCCATCGCTCTCTCTCTCTCTCTCCGTCCATCGCTCTCTCTCTCTCTCTCCGTCCATCGCTCTCTCTCTCTCTCTCCGTCCATCGCTCTCTCTCTCTCTCTCCGTCCATCGCTCTCTCTCTCTCTCTCTCCCGTCCATCGCTCTCTTCTCTCTCTCTCTCGTCCATCGCTCTCTCTCTCTCTCTCCGTCCATCGCTCTCTCTCTCTCTCTCTCCGTCCATCGCTCTCTCTCTCTCTCTCCGTCCATCGCTCTCTCTCTCTCTCTCCGTCCATCGCTCTCTCTCTCTCTCTCCGTCCATCGCTCTCTCTCTCTCTCTCCGTCCATCGCTCTCTCTCTCTCTCCGTCCATCGCGCTCTCTCTCTCTCTCCGTCCATCGCGCTCTCTCTCTCTCTCCGTCCATCGCGCTCTCTCTCGTCTCTCTCCGTCCATCGCTCTCTCTCTCTCTCCGTCCATCTCTCTCTCTCTCTCCGTCCATCTCTCTCTCTCTCTCTCTCTCCGTCCATCACACTCTCTCTCTCTCTCGTCCATCTCTCTCTCTCTCTCCGTCCATCTCTCTCCCTCTCTTTCCGTCTCTCTCTCTCTCTCTCTCTCTCTCGGATCTCTCTCTCTCTCTCTCTCTCTCATCTCTCGTCTCCTCTCTCTCTCTCTCTCTCTCCGTCCATCGCTCTCTCTCTCTCTCTCTCTCCGTCCATCGCTCTCTCTCTCTCTCTCTCTCTCTCTCTCTCTCTCTCTCTGTCCATCTCTCTCTCTCTCTCTCTCCGTCCATCGCTCTCTCTCTCTCTCTCTCTCTCCGTCCATCACTCTCTCTCTCTCTCTCTCTCTCTCTCCGTCCATCTCTCTCTCTCTCTCTCCGTCCATCTCTCTCTCTCTCCATCCATCACTCTCTCTCTCTCTCTCTCTTTCTCTCCGTCCATCGCTGTCTCTCTCTCTCCTCCGTCCATCGCTCTCTCTCTCTCTCTCCATCCATCGCTCTCTCTCTCTCTCTCTCTCTCCGTCCATCTCTCTCTCTCTCTCCGTCCATCTCTCTCTCTCTCTCCGTCCATCGCTCTCTCTCTCTCTCTCCGTCCATCGCTCTCTCTCTCTCACTCCGTCCATCGCTCTCTCTCTCTCTCTCCGTCCATCGCTCTCTCTCTCCGTCCATCGCTCGCTCTCTCTCTCTCTCCGTCCATCGCTCTCTCTCTCTCTCTCCGTCCATCGCTCTCGCTCTCTCTCTCTCTCTCTCTCTCCGTCCATCGCTCTCTCTCTCTCTCTCCGTCCATCGCTCTCTCTCTCTCGTCCGTCGCTCCCTCTCGCTCACTCTCTCACTCTCTCTCTCTCCGTCCATCGCTCTCTTCTCTCTCTCTCTCTCTCTCTCTCCGTCCATCGCGCTCTCTCTCTCTCTCTCTCTCCGTCCATCGCGCTCTCTCTCTCTCTCTCTCTCTCTCCGTCCATCGCGCTCTCTCTCTCTCTCTCTCTCTCCGTCCATCGCTCTCGCTCTCTCTCTCTCTCTCCGTCCATCGCTCTCTCTCTCTCTCTCTCCGTCCATCGCTCTCTCTCTCTCTCTCTCCGTCCATCGCTCTCTCTCTCGTCTCTCCGTCCATCGCTCTCTCTCTCTCTCTCCGTCCATCGCTCTCTCTCTCTCTCTCCGTCCATCGCTCGCTTCTCTCTCTCTCCGTCCATCGCTCTCTCTCTCTCTCTCCGTCCATCGCTCTCTCTCTCTCTCTCTCTCCGTCCATCGCCTCTCTCTCTCTCTCTCCGTCCATCGCTCTCTCTCTCTCTCTCTCCGTCCATCGCTCTCTCTCTCTCTCTCTCCGTCCATCGCTCTCTCTCTCTCTCTCTCCGTCCATCGCTCTCTCTCTCCTCTCTCCGTCCATCGCTCTCTCTCTCTCTCTCCGTCCATCGCTCTCTCTCTCTCTCTCCGTCCATCGCTCTCTCTCTCTCTCTCTCCGTCCATCGCTCTCTCTCTCTCTCTCCGTCCATCGCTCTCTCTCTCTCTCTCCGTCCATCGCTCGCTCTCCTCTCTCCGTCCATCGCTCTCTCTCTCTCTCCGTCCATCGCTCTCTCTCTCTCTCTCTCTCCGTCCATCGCTCTCTCTCTCTCTCTCTCCGTCCATCGCTCTCTCTCTCTCCTCTCCGTCATCGCTCTCTCTCTCTCTCTCGTCCATCGCTCTCTCTCTCTCTCTCGTCCATCGCTCTCTCTCTCTCTCTCCGTCCATCGCTCTCTCTCTCTCTCTCTCCGTCCATCGCGCTCTCTCTCTCTCTCCGTCCATCGCTCTCTCTCTCCGTCCATCGCTCTCTCTCTCCGTCCATCGCTCTCTCTCTCTCCGTCCATCTCTCTCTCTCTCTCTCCGTCATCTCTCTCTCTCTCTCCGTCCATCACTCTCTCTCTCTCTCTCTCTCTCTCCGTCCCATCTCTCTCTCTCTCTCTCTCTCTCTCTCTCCGTCCATCTCTCTCTCTCTCTCCCTCTCTCTCTCTGTCCATCACTCTCTCTCTCTCTCTCTCCGTCCATCACTCTCTCTCTCTCTCTCTCCGTCCATCGCTCTCGCTCTCTCTCTCTCCGTCCATCTCTCTCTCTCTCTCTCCGTCCAGCTCTCTCTCTCTCTCTCTCTCTCTCCGTCCATCGCTCTCTCTCTCTCTCTCTCTCCTCTCGTCCATCGCTCTCTCTCTCTCTCTCTCCGTCCATCGCTCTCGCTCTCTCTCTCTCCGTCCATCGCTCTCGATCTCTCTCTCTCTCTCTCCGTCCATCGCTCTCTCTCTCTCCGTCCATCGCTCTCTCTCTCTCCGTCTATCGCTCCTCTCTCTCTCTCTCTCTCTCCGTCCATCGCTCTCTCTCATCTCTCTCTCTCTCCGTCCATCGCTCTCTCTCTCTCTCTCTCTCTCCGTCCATCGCTCTCTCTCTCTCTCTCTCTCCGTCCATCGCTCTCTCTCTCTCTCTCCTCTCTCCGTCCATCTCTCTCTCTCTCTCTCTCTCTCTCCCGTCCATCACTCTCTCTCTCTCTCTCCGTCCATCTCTCTCTCTCTCTCTCTCCGTCCATCGCTCTCTCTCTCTCCGTCCATCGCTCTCTCTCTCTCTCCGTCCATCGCTCTCTCTCTCTCTCCGTCCATCGCTCTCTCTCTCTCTCCGTCCATCGCTCTCTCTCTCTCTCCGTCCATCGCTCTCTCTCTCTCTCCGTCCATCGCTCTCTCTCTCTCTCCGTCCATCGCTCTCTCTCTCTCTCCGTCCATCGCTCTCTCTCTCTCTCTCCGTCCATCGCTCTCTCTCTCTCTCTCCGTCCATCGCTCTCTCTCTCTCTCTCCGTCCATCGCTCTCTCTCTCTCTCCTCTCCGTCCATCGCTCTCTCTCTCTCTCTCCGTCCATCGCTCTCTCTCTCTCTCTCCGTCCATCGCGCTCTCTCTCTCTCTCCGTCCATCGCTCTCTCTCTCTCTCTCCGTCCATCGCTCTCTCTCTCTCCGTCCATCGCTCTCTCTCTCTCTCTCCGTCCATCGCTCTCTCTCTCTCTCCGTCCATCGCTCTCTCTCTCTCTCTCCGTCCATCGCTCTCTCTCTCTCTCTCCGTCCATCGCTCTCTCTCTCTCTCCTCCGTCCATCGCTCTCTCTCTCTCTCTCCGTCCATCGCGCTCTCTCTCTCTCTCCGTCCATCGCGCTCTCTCTCTCTCTCCGTCCATCGCGCTCTCTCTCTCTCTCCGTCCATCGCGCTCTCTCTCTCTCTCCGTCCATCGCGCTCTCTCTCTCTCTCCGTCCATCGCTCTCTCTCTCTCTCTCCGTCCATCGCTCTCTCTCTCTCTCCGTCCATCGCTCTCTCTCTCTCCGTCCATCTCTCTCTCTCTCTCTCTCTCCGTCCATCTCTCTCTCTCTCTCTCTCTCCGTCCATCTCTCTCTCTCTCTCTCCGTCCATCACTCTCTCTCTCTCTCTCTCCGTCCATCACTCTCTCTCTCTCTCTCTCCGTCCATCACTCTCTCTCTCTCTCCGTCCATCTCTCTCTCTCCGTCCATCACTCTCTCTCTCTCTCTCTCCGTCCATCACTCTCTCTCTCTCTCTCTCCGTCCATCACTCTCTCTCTCTCTCTCCGTCCATCACTCTCTCTCTCTCTCTCTCCGTCCATCACTCTCTCTCTCTCTCTCTCCGTCCATCACTCTCTCTCTCTCTCCGTCCATCTCTCTCTCTCCGTCATCTCGCTCTCTCTCTCTCTCTCTCCGTCCATCTCTCTCTCTCTCTCTCTCTCTCTGTCCATCGCTCTCTCTCTCTCTCTCTCTCCGTCCATCGCTCTCTCTCTCTCTCTCTCTCCGTCCATCGCTCTCTCTCTCTCTCTCTCTCCGTCCATCGCTCTCTCTCTCTCTCCGTCCATCGCTCTCTCTCTCTCTCCGTCCATCGCTCTCTCTCTCTCTCCGTCCATCGCTCTCTCTCTCTCTCCGTCCATCGCTCTCTCTCTCTCTCTCCGTCCATCGCTCTCTCTCTCTCTCTCCGTCCATCGCTCTCTCTCTCTCTCTCCGTCCATCGCTCTCTCTCTCTCTCTCCGTCCATCGCGCTCTCTCTCTCTCGTCCGTCCATCGCGCTCTCTCTCTCTCTCCGTCCATTGCTCTCTCTCTCTCTCTCCGTCCATCGCTCTCTCTCTCTCTCTTCCGTCCATCGCTCTCTCTCTCTCTCCGTCCATCGCTCTCTCTCTCTCTCTCCGTCCATCGCTCTCTCTCTCTCTCTCTCCGTCCATCGCTCTCTCTCTCTCTCTCTCCGTCCATCGCTCTCTCTCTCTCTCTCCGTCCATCGCTCTCTCTCTCTCTCTCCGTCCATCGCGCTCTCTCTCTCTCTCCGTCCATCGCGCTCTCTCTCTCTCTCCGTCCATCGCGCTCTCTCTCTCTCTCCGTCCATCGCGCTCTCTCTCTCTCTCCGTCCATCGCGCTCTCTCTCTCTCCGTCCATCGCGCTCTCTCTCTCTCTCCGTCCATCGCTCTCTCTCTCTCTCTCCGTCCCATCTCTCTCTCTCTCTCCGTCCATCTCTCTCTCTCTCTCTCCGTCCATCTCTCTCTCTCTCTCTCTCCGTCCATCACTCTCTCTCTCTCTCTCTCTCTCCGTCCAATCACTCTCTCTCTCTCTCTCTCCGTCCATCACTCTCTCTCTCTCTCCGTCCATCTCTCTCTCTCTCTCGTCCATCTCTCTCCCTCTCTTTCCGTCTCTCTCTCTCTCCGTCCATCTCTCTCTCTCTCTCTCCGTCCATCTCGCTCTCTCTCTCTCTCTCCGTCCATCTCTCTCTCTCTCTCTCTCTCCGTCCATCTCTCTCTCTCTCTCTCTCTCTCTCTCTCTCCGTCCATCGCTCTCTCTCTCTCTGTCTCTCTCTCTCTCTCTCTCTCTGTCCATCTCTCTCTCTCTCTCTCTCTCTCTCTCGTCCATCGTCTCTCTCTCTCTCTCTCTCTCTCCGTCCATCTCTCACTCTCTCTCTCTTCTCTCTCTCCGTCCATCTCTCACTCTCTCTCCGTCCATCACTCTCTCTCTCTCTCTCTCTCTCTCCGTCCATCTCTCTCTCTCTCTCTCCGTCCCTCTCTCTCTCTCTCCGTCCATCACTCTCTCTCTCTCTCTCTCTCTTTCTCTCCGTCCATCGCTGTCTCTCTCTCTCTCCGTCCATCTCTCTCTCTCTCTCTCCGTCCATCTCTCTCTCTCTCTCCGTCCATCGCTCTCTCTCTCTCTCTCTCTCCATCCATCGCTCTCTCTCTCTCTCCGTCCATCGCTCGCTCTCTCTCTCCGTCCATCGCTCTCTCTCTCTCTCTCCGTCCATCGCTCTCTCTCTCTCTCTCCGTCCATCGCTCTCTCTCTCTCTCTCTCTCTCTCCGTCCATCGCTCTCTCTCTCTCTCTCCGTCCATCGCTCTCTCTCTCTCTCTCTCCGTCCGTCGCTCTCTCTCGCTCACTCTCTCACTCTCTCTCTCTCCGTCCGTCGCTCTCTCTCTCTCTCTCTCTCTCCGTCCATCGCGCTCTCTCTCTCTCTCTCTCCGTCCATCGCTCTCTCTCTCTCTCTCTCTCTCTCTCCGTCCATCGCTCTCTCTCTCTCTCTCCGTCCATCGCTCTCTCTCTCTCTCTCTCTCTCTCCGTCCATCGCTCTCTCTCTCTCTCTCTCTCTCCGTCCATCGCTCTCTCTCTCTCTCCGTCCATCGCTCTCTCTCTCTCTCTCTCCGTCCATCGCTCTCTCTCTCTCTCTCTCCGTCCATCGCTCTCTCTCTCTCTCTCTCCGTCCATCGCTCTCTCTCTCTCTCTCTCCGTCCATCGCTCTCTCTCTCTCTCTCCGTCCATCGCTCTCTCTCTCTCTCTCCGTCCATCGCTCTCTCTCTCTCTCCGTCCATCGCGCTCTCTCTCTCTCTCCGTCCATCGCGCTCTCTCTCTCTCTCCGTCCATCGCGCTCTCTCTCTCTCTCCGTCCATCGCGCTCTCTCTCTCTCTCTGTCCATCGCTCTCTCTCTCTCTCCGTCCATCTCTCTCTCTCTCTCTCCGTCCATCTCTCTCTCTCTCTCCGTCCATCTCTCTCTCTCTCTCTCTCTCCGTCCATCTCTCTCCGTCCATCACTCTCTCTCTCTCTCTCTCTCCGTCCATCACACTCTCTCTCTCTCTCCGTCCATCTCTCTCTCTCTCTCTCCGTCCATCTCTCTCCCTCTCTTCCGTCTCTCTCTCTCTCCGTCCATCTCTCTCTCTCTCTCTCTCTCCGTCCATCTCGCGCTCTCTCTCTCTCTCTCTCTCTCTCCGTCCATCTCTCTCTCTCACTCTCTCCGTCCATCTCTCTCTCTCTCTCTCTCTCTCCGTCCATCGCTCTCTCTCTCTCTCTCTCTCTCTCTCTCTCTCCGTCCATCTCTCTCTCTCTCTCTCCGTCCATCGCTCTCTCTCTCTCTCTCTCCGTCCATCGCTCTCTCTCTCTCTCTCTCCGTCCATCACTCTCTCTCTCTCTCTCTCTCTCCGTCCATCTCTCTCTCTCTCTCTCCGTCCATCTCTCTCTCTCTCCGTCCATCTCTCTCTCTCTCCGTCCATCTCTCTCTCTCTCTCTCCGTCCATCGCTCTCTCTCTCTCTCTCTCTCTCTCTCTCTCTCTCTCCGTCCATCTCTCTCTCTCTCTCTCTCTTTCTCTCCGTCCATCGCTGTCTCTCTCTCTCTCTCCGTCCATCGCTCTCTCTCTCTCTCTCCGTCCATCTCTCTCTCTCTCTCTCTCTCTCCGTCCATCTCTCTCTCTCTCTCCGTCCATCACTCTCTCTCTCTCTCTCTCTCTCTCCCCGTCCATCACTCTCTCTCTCTCTCTCTCTTTCTCTCCGTCCATCACTCACTCTCTCTCCGTCCATCGCTGTCGCTCTCTCTCCGTCCATCGCTCTCTCTCTCTCTCCGTCCATCGCTCTCTCTCTCTCTCTCCGTCCATCGCTCTCTCTCTCTCCGTCCATCGCTCTCTCTCTCTCCGTCCATCGCTCTGTCTCTCTCTCCGTCCATCGCGCTCTCTCTCTCTCCGTCCATCGCTCTCTCTCTCTCTCCGTCCATCGCTCTCTCTCTCTCTCCGTCCATCGCTCTCTCTCTCTCTCCGTCCATCGCTCTCTCTCTCTCTCTGTCCATCGCTCTCTCTCTCTCCGTCCATCGCTCTCTCTCTCTCTCCGTCCATCGCTCTCTCTCTCTCTCCGTCCATCGCTCTCTCTCTCTCTCCGTCCATCGCTCTCTCTCTCTCTCCGTCCATCGCTCTCTCTCTCTCCGTCCATCGCGCTCTCTCTCTCCGTCCATCGCTCTCTCTCTCTCTCTCCGTCCATCGCTCTCTCTCTCTCTCCGTCCATCGCTCTCTCTCTCTCTCCGTCCATCGCTCTCTCTCTCTCTCCGTCCATCGCTCTCTCTCTCTCCGTCCATCGCTCTCTCTCTCTCTCCGTCCATCGCTCTCTCTCTCTCTCTCTCCGTCCATCGCTCTCTCTCTCTCCGTCCATCGCTCTCACTCTCTCTCCGTCCATCGCTCTCTCTCTCTCTCCGTCCATCGCTCTCTCTCTCTCTCCGTCCATCGCTCTCTCTCTCTCTCCGTCCATCGCTCTCTCTCTCTCTCCGTCCATCGCTCTCTCTCTCTCTCCGTCCATCGCTCTCTCTCTCTCTCCGTCCATCGCTCTCTCTCTCTCTCTCCGTCCATCTCTCTCTCTCTCTCTCTCCGTCCATCTCTCTCTCTCTCTCTCCGTCCATCTCTCTCTCTCTCTCTCCGTCCATCTCTCTCTCTCTCTCCGTCCATCTCTCTCTCTCTCTCCGTCCATCTCTCTCTCTCTCTCTCCGTCCATCTCTCTCTCTCTCTCTCTCTCTCTCTCCGTCCATCTCTCTCTCTCTCTCTCTCA
>NW_027139023.1:0-26380 GCF_035084215.1 Heptranchias perlo | reverse complement strand
TGGGGAGGCGGGGCAGAGAGAGGAACAGGGACTGGGGAGGGGGGGAGAGAGGAACAGGGACTGGGGAGGGGTGAAGATTTAGCCCAGCAGGTCATGCAGACGCAGTTTTAGATAGAATCCGGGCGCGCTCCTTACCCTAAGGTCCCGGGGGTCCCATCGTGAGGGAAACACGAGTGGGCTGGTCGGGGTGGGGGAGAGAGGAACAGGGACTGGGGAGGGGGGGAGAGAGAGGAACAGGGACTGGGGAGGGGGGAGAGAGAGGAACAGGGACTGGGGAGGGGGGATAGAGAGGAACAGGGACTGGGGAGGGGGGAGAGAGAGGAACAGGGACTGGGGATGGGTGAAGATTTAGCCCAGCAGCTCATGCAGACGCAGTTTCAGATGGAATCCGGGCGCGCTCCTCACCCTAAGGTCCCGGGGGTCCCATCGTGAGGGAAACACTTGTGGGCTGGTCGGGGTGGGGGAGAGAGGAACAGGGACTGGGGAGGGGGGATAGAGAGGAACAGGGACTGGGGAGGGGGGAGAGAGAGGAACAGGGACTGGGGAGGGGGGAGAGAGAGGAACAGGGACTGGGGAGGGGGGGAGAGAGAGGAACAGGGACTGGGGAGGGGGGAGAGAGAAACAGGGAATGGGGAGGGGTGAAGATTTAGCCCAGCAGCTCATGCAGACGCAGTTTCAGATGGAATCCGGGCGCGCTCCTCACCCTAAGGTCCCGGGGGTCCCATCGTGAGGGAAACACTTGTGGGGCTGGTCGGGGGTCTGCGCTGCGGCCCTTACCTTGTGTTTGCGCTGCTCCTGCGGGAGATGGTCGCGATCGGCTCCGGTCCGGATGGGAAGCGGCCTGGTCCCCGCCCCGCCCAGGGCGTGCGAGGTCCCGGGGAGGGCCGAGTCGGGCTGGCTCGGGCGCGGCCCCGGCCCCGCCTCCGCCTCCTGGTGCAGCCCCCGCAGCGAGGAGCTGCGCTTGAGGGAGAGGGGGGCCGGAGCGGGCGGCTGGCGGCCCAGGGAGGGCGACCGGCGCGGGCGGGAGAGGGCGAGGCTCTCGAGGCGCTCCTGGAGCTCCCGGGAGTTCCCGGTGGGGCTGTGCCTGCGCCGGGGCGGGGGGGGAGGAGGAGGAGGAGGAGGAGGAGGAGGAGGCGACGGAGGAGGAGGAGAGGGGCGGCTTGCCCCCCAGGGAGTGGTCGGCCCTCACCGGCGTGCGCTTGGCTCCCCCCGTGGGGCCGTACAGCCCGCGGGACGGCCTGGCCTTCGGCTCCAGGCGGCGGCCTCGCTCGTCGAGCGGCCCCCGGCCCGGGGGGGCAGCGCCCGAGGTTTAGAGGGGGGGGCCCGCCACTGAAGCCCGGATCCCCGGGGCGGCCGAGGAGGGGGAGGGGCCGGAAACAACAGGCCCCGGGGTGCACGCGGCCCACCCGCTCCCTGCCCGGTGACCTTGGGCCGACGGCCAAGGAGGGCTTGGGGGCAGGGGGGCCAGGGGTCGGGGGAACTGGGTAACGGCTGCGGGGGGCATAGGGCTGAGGCATGGCTCATTACGGGAGGCGGATGAGGGGGAGGGGCGGGGGTGTGCGGGAGGAGGAGGAGGCGGGGGAGGGCGGCCCCCCCGATGGTGGTTGGTGAGGTTCCTGCTGAGAAAGAGAGAGAGACCGAATCAGGGACAGGGATTAACATCAGTGGAGGGACAGTCAGTAACTCAGGGCGCTGGGGGGGAGAGGGGTTACTGAGAGACAGTGTGAGGGAGGGGGATTAACATCAGTAGAGATACAGTCAGTAACACAGGGCGCTGGGGGGAGAGGGGTTACTGAGTGACAGTGTGAGGGAGGGGGATTAACATCAGTAGAGATACAGTCAGTAACACAGGGCGCTGGGGGGAGAGGGGTTACTGAGTGACAGTGTGAGGGAGGGGGATTAACATCAGTAGAGATACAGTCAGTAACACAGGGCGCTGGGGGAGAGGGGTTACTGAGTGACAGTGTGAGGGAGAGGGATTAACATCAGTCGAGATACAGTCAGTAACACAGGGCGCTGGGGAGAGGGGTTACTGAGAGACAGTGTGAGGGAGGGGGATTAACATCAGTAGAGATACAGTCAGTAACACAGGGCGCTGGGGGAGAGGGGTTACTGAGTGACAGTGTGAGGGAGAGGGATTAACATCAGTCGAGATACAGTCAGTAACACAGGGCGCTGGGGGGAGAGGGGTTACTGAGAGACAGTGTGAGGGAGAGGGATTAACATCAGTAGAGATACAGTCAGTAACACAGGGCACTGGGGGGAGAGGGGTTACTGAGTGACAGTGTGAGGGAGAGGGATTAACATCAGTCGAGATACAGTCAGTAACACAGGGCGCTGGGGGGAGAGGGGTTACTGAGTGACAGTGTGAGGGAGAGGGATTAACATCAGTAGAGATAGAGTCAGTAACACAGGGCGCTGGGGGGAGAGGGGTTACTGAGTGACAGTGTGAGGGAGAGGGATTAACATCAGTAGAGATAGAGTCAGTAACACAGGGCGCTGGGGGGAGAGGGGTTACTGAGTGACAGTGTGAGGGAGAGGGATTAACATCAGTAGAGATACAGTCAGTAACACAGGGCGCTGGGGGGAGAGGGGTTACTGAGTGACAGTGTGAGGGAGAGGGATTAACATCAGTAGAGATACAGTCAGTAACACAGGGCGTTGGGGGGAGAGGGCTTACTGAGAGACAGTGTGAGGGAGAGGGATTAACATCAGTAGAGATACAGTCAGTAACACAGGGCGCTGGGGGAGAGGGGTTACTGAGAGACAGTGTGAGGGAGAGGGATTAACATCAGTGGAGGGACAGTCAGTAACTCAGGGCGCTGGGGGGAGAGGGGTTACTGAGAGACAGTGTGAGGGAGAGGGATTAACATCAGTGGAGGGACAGTCAGTAACACAGGGCGCTGGGGGGAGAGGGGTTACTGAGTGACAGTGTGAGGGAGAGGGATTAACATCAGTGGAGGGACAGTCAGTAACTCAGGGCGCTGGGGGGAGAGGGGTTACTGAGAGACAGTGTGAGGGAGAGGGATTAACATCAGTGGAGGGACAGTCAGTAACTCAGGGCGCTGGGGGAGAGGGGTTACTGAGTGACAGTGTGAGGGAGAGGGATTAAAATCAGTAGAGATACAGTCAGTAACACAGGGCGCTGGGGGGAGAGGGGTTACTGAGTGACAGTGTGAGGGAGAGGGGTTAACATCAGTAGAGATAGAGTCAGTAACACAGGGCGCTGGGGGAGAGGGGTTACTGAGTGACAGTGTGAGTAGGGAGAGGGATTAAAATCAGTAGAGATACAGTCAGTAACACAGGGCGCTTGGGGAGAGGGGTTACTGAGAGACCGAATCAGGGACAGGATTAACATCAGTGGAGATACAGTCAGTAACACAGGGCGCTGGGGGGAGAGGGGTTACTGAGTGACAGTGTGAGGGAGAGGGATTAAAATCAGTAGAGATAGAGTCAGTAACACAGGGCGCTGGGGGAGAGGGGTTACTGAAGTGACAGTGTGAGGGAGAGGGATTAAAATCAGTAGAGATAGAGTCAGTAACACAGGGCGCTGGGGGAGAGGGGTTACTGAGAGACAGTGTGAGGGAGAGGGATTAACATCAGTAGAGATACGGTCAGTAACACAGGGCGCTGGGGGGAGAGGGGTTACTGAGTGACAGTGTGAGGGAGAGGGATTAAAATCAGTAGAGATAGAGTCAGTAACACAGGGCGCTGGGGGGAGAGGGGTTACTGAGTGACAGTGTGAGGGAGGGGGATTAACATCAGTAGAGATACAGTCAGTAACACAGGGCGCTGGGGGGAGAGGGGTTACTGAGTGACAGTGTGAGGGAGAGCGATTAACATCAGTAGAGATACAGTCAGTAACACAGGGCGCTGGGGGGAGAGGGGTTACTGAGTGACAGTGTGAGGGAGAGGGATTAACATCAGTAGAGATAGAGTCAGTAACACAGGGCGCTGGGGGAGAGGGGTTACTGAGTGACAGTGTGAGGGAGAGGGATTAACATCAGTAGAGATAGAGTCAGTAACACAGGGCGCTGGGGGGAGAGGGGTTACTGAGTGACAGTGTGAAGGAGGGGGATTAACACCAGTGGAGATACAGTCAGTAACACAGGGCGCTGGGGGGAGAGGGGTTACTGAGTGACAGTGTGAGGGAGAGGGATTAACATCAGTAGAGATACAGTCAGTAACACAGGGCGCTGGGGGGAGAGGGGTTACTGAGAGACAGTGTGAGGGAGAGGGATTAACATCAGTAGAGATACAGTCAGTAACACAGGGCGCTGGGGGGAGAGGGGTTACTGAGTGACAGTGTGAGGGAGAGGGATTAACATCAGTAGAGATACAGTCAGTAACACAGGGCGCTGGGGGGAGAGGGGTTACTGAGTGACAGTGTGAGGGAGAGGGATTAACATCAGTAGAGATACAGTCAGTAACACAGGGCGCTGGGGGGAGAGGGGTTACTGAGTGACAGTGTGAGGGAGAGGGATTAACATCAGTAGAGATAGAGTCAGTAACACAGGGCGATGGGGGAGAGGGGTTACTGAGTGACAGTGTGAGGGAGAGGGATTAACATCAGTAGAGATACAGTCAGTAACACAGGGCGCTGGGGGGAGAGGGGTTACTGAGTGACAGTGTGAGGGAGAGGATTAACGTCAGTCGAGATACAGTCAGTAACACAGGGCGCTGGGGGAGAGGGGTTACTGAGTGACAGTGTGAGGGAGAGGGATTAACATCAGTAGAGATACAGTCAGTAACACAGGGCGCTGGGGGGAGAGGGGTTACTGAGAGACAGTGTGAGGGAGAGGGATTAACATCAGTAGAGATACAGTCAGTAACACAGGGCGCTGGGGGGAGAGGGGTTACTGAGAGACAGTGTGAGGGAGAGGGATTAACGTCAGTCGAGATACAGTCAGTAACACAGGGCGCTGGGGGAGAGGGGTTACTGAGTGACAGTGTGAGGGAGAGGGATTAACATCAGTAGAGATACAGTCAGTAACACAGGGCGCTGGGGGGGAGAGGGGTTACTGAGTGACAGTGTGAGGGAGAGGGATTAACATCAGTAGAGATACAGTCAGTAACACAGGGCGCTGGGGGGAGAGGGGTTACTGAGTGACAGTGTGAGGGAGAGGGATTAACGTCAGTCGAGATACAGTCAGTAACACAGGGCGCTGGGGGGAGAGGGGTTACTGAGAGACAGTGTGAGGGAGAGGGATTAACATCAGTAGAGATACAGTCAGTAACACAGGGCGCTGGGGGGAGAGGGGTTACTGAGAGACAGTGTGAGGGAGAGGGATTAACATCAGTCGAGATACAGTCAGTCACACAGGGCGCTGGGGGAGAGGGGTTACTGAGAGACAGTGTGAGGGAGAGGGATTAACATCAGTAGAGATACAGTCAGTAACACAGGGCGCTGGGGGGAGAGGGGTTACTGAGAGACAGTGTGAGGGAGAGGGATTAACATCAGTAGAGATACAGTCAGTAACACAGGGCGCTGGGGGGAGAGGGGTTACTGAGTGACAGTGTGAGGGAGAGGGATTAACATCAGTAGAGATACAGTCAGTGACACAGGGCGCTAGGGGGGAGAGGGGTTACTGAGTGACAGTGTGAGGAGAGAGGGATTAACAGCAGTAGAGATACAGTCAGTAACACAGGGCGCTGGGGGGAGAGGGGTTACTGAGTGACAGTGTGAGGGAGAGGGATTAACATCAGTAGAGATACAGTCAGTAACACAGGGCACTGGGGGGTGAGGGGTTACTGAGAGACAGTGTGAGGGAGAGGGATTAACATCAGTAGAGATACAGTCAGTAACACAGGGCGCTGGGGGGTGAGGGGTTACTGAGAGACAGTGTGAGGGAGAGGGATTAACATCAGTAGAGATACAGTCAGTAACACAGGGCGCTGGGGGGAGAGGGGTTACTGAGAGACAGTGTGAGGGAGAGGGATTAACATCAGTAGAGATACAGTCAGTAACACAGGGCGCTGGGGGAGAGGGGTTACTGACAGACAGTGTGAGGGAGAGGGATTAACATCAGTAGAGATACAGTCAGTAACACAGGGCGCTGGGGGGGAGAGGGGTTACTGAGGGACAGTGTGAGGGAGAGGGATTAACATCAGTGGAGATACAGTCAGTAACACAGGGCGCTGGGGGGAGAGGGGTTACTGAGGGACAGTGTGAGGGAGAGGGATTAACATCAGTAGAGATACAGTCAGTAACACAGGGCGCTGGGGGGAGAGGGGTTACTGAGAGACAGTGTGAGGGAGAGGGATTAACATCAGTAGAGATGCAGTCAGTAACACAGGGCGCTGGGGGAGAGGGGTTACTGAGAGACAGTGTGAGGGAGAGGGATTAACATCAGTCGAGACACAGTCAGTAACACAGGGTGCTGGGGGGAGAGGGGTTACTGAGTGACAGTGTGAGGGAGAGGGATTAACATTAGTCGAGATACAGTCAGTAACACAGGGCGCTGGGGGGAGAGGGGTTACTGAGTGACAGTGTGAGGGAGAGGGATTAACATCAGTAGAGATACAGTCAGTAACACAGGGCGCTGGGGGAGAGGGGTTACTGAGTGACAGTGTGAGGGAGGGGGATTAACATCAGTCGAGATACAGTCAGTAACACAGGGCGCTGGGGGGAGGAGGGGTTACTGAGTGACAGTGTGAGGGAGGGGGATTAACATCAGTAGAGATACAGTCAGTAACACAGGGCGCTGGGGGGAGAGGGGTTACTGAGAGACAGTGTGAGGGGAGAGGGATTAACATCAGTAGAGATACGGTCAGTAACACAGGGCGCTGGGGGGAGAGGGGTTACTGAGAGACAGTGTGAGGGAGGGGGATTAACATCAGTAGAGATACAGTCAGTAACACAGGGCGCTGGGGGGAGAGGGGTTACTGAGAGACAGTGTGAGGGAGAGGGATTAATATCAGTCGAGATACAGTCAGTAACACAGGGCGCTGGGGGGAGAGGGGTTACTGAGAGACAGTGTGAGGGAGAGGGATTAACATCAGTAGAGATACAGTCAGTAACACAGGGCGCTGGGGGGAGAGGGGTTACTGAGAGACAGTGTGAGGGAGGGGGATTAACATCAGTAGAGATACAGTCAGTTAGACAGGGCGCTGGGGGAGAGGGGTTACTGAGAGACAGTGTGAGGGAGGGGGATTAACATCAGTGGAGATACAGTCAGTTAGACAGGGCGCTGGGGTGAGAGGGGTTACTGAGAGACAGTGTGAGGGAGGGGGATTAACATCAGTAGAGATACAGTCAGTTAGACAGGGCGCTGGGGAGGAGGGGTTACTGAGTGACAGTGTGAGGGAGAGGGATTAACATCAGTAGAGATACAGTCAGTAACACAGGGCACTGGGGGAGAGGGGTTACTGAGTGACAGTCTGAGGGAGAGGGATTAACATCAGTAGAGATACAGTCAGTTCGACAGGGCGCTGGGGGAGAGGGGTGACTGAGAGACAGTGTGAGGGAGAGGGATTAACATCAGTCGAGATAGAATCAGGTTGAGAAATTTATAACCGACTTTGAGTGAGTTGCAACTTACTGTATCAAAGCTGCTTCAGAGCGTGACAAGATGAGATGTCTCTTGATCCCTCAATGCACATCTTCTCCGGTATGAAAACTCCATTCAACTGAAAATAAATCACAAACGTAAACATAAAACTGAGATCAGAACAAATCAGTCCTGTCTGGGACTGTACGGCCCCGTGTGTGTCTCAGTGTCAGCTCCTGTACATTGTACAGTACACAGTGGGTAAAAGGGAACGATTCACCCCTGTCTGGGACTGTACGGCCCCGTGTGTGTCTCAGTGTCAGCTCCTGTACATTGTACAGTACACAGTGGGTAAAAGGGAACGATTCACTCCTGTCTGGGACTGTACGGCCCGTGTGTGTCTCAGTGTCAGCTCCTGTACATTGTACAGTACACAGTGGGTAAAAGGGAACGATTCACTCCTGTCTGGGACTGTACGGCCCCGTGTGTGGTCTCAGTGTCATCTCCTGTACATTGTACAGTACACAGTGGGTAAAAGGGAACGATTCACTCCTGTCTGGGACTGTACGGCCCCGTGTGTGTCTCAGTGTCAGCTCCTGGACATTGCACAGTACACAGTGGGTAAAAGGGAACGATTCACTCCTGTCTGGGACTGTACGGTCCGTGTGTGTCTCAGTGTCAGCTCCTGTACATTGTACAGTACACAGTGGGTAAAAGGGAGAACGATTCACTCCTGTCTGGGACTGTACGGCCCCGTGTGTGTCTCAGTGTCAGCTCCTGGACATTGCACAGTACACAGTGGGTAAAAGGGAACGATTCACTCCTGTCTGGGACTGTACGGTCCGTGTGTGTCTCAGTGTCAGCTCCTGTACATTGTACAGTACACAGTGGGTTAAAAGGGAACGATTCACTCCTGTCTGGGACTGTACGGCCCCGTGTGTGTCTCAGTGTCAGCTCCTGTACATTGTACAGTACACAGTGGGTAAAAGGGAACGATTCACTCCTGTCTGGGACTGTACGGGCCCGTGTGTGTCTCAGTGTCAGCTCCTGTACATTGTACAATACACAGTGGGTAAAAGGGAACGATTCACTCCTGTCTGGGACTGTACGGCCCCGTGTGTGTCTCAGTGTCAGCTCCTGTACATTGTACAGTACACAGTGGGTAAAAGGGAACGATTCACTCCTGTCTGGGACTGTACGGCCCCGTGTGTGTCTCAGTGTCAGCTCCTGTACATTGTACAGTACACAGTGGGTAAAAGGGAACGATTCACTCCTGTCTGGGACTGTACGGCCCCGTGTGTGTCTCAGTGTCAGCTCCTGTACATTGTACAGTACACAGTGGGTAAAAGGGAACGATTCACTCCTGTCTGGGACTGTACGGCCCCGTGTGTGTCTCAGTGTCAGCTCCTGTACATTGTACAGTAAACAGTGGGTAAAAGGGGAACGATTCACTCCTGTCTGGGACTGTACGGCCCGTGTGTGTCTCAGTGTCAGCTCCTGTACATTGTACAGTACACAGTGGGTAAAAGGGAACGATTCACTCCTGTCTGGGACTGTACGGCCCCGTGTGAGTCTCAGTGTCAGCTCCTGTACATTGTACAGTACACAGTGGGTAAAAGGGAACGATTCACTCCTGTCTGGGACTGTACGGCCCGTGTGTGTCTCAGTGTCAGCTCCTGTACATTGTACAGTACACAGTGGGTAAAAGGGAACGATTCACTCCTGTCTGGGACTGTACGGCCCCGTGTGTGTCTCAGTGTCAGCTCCTGTACATTGTACAGTACACAGTGGGTAAAAGGGAACGATTCACTCCTGTCTGGGACTGTACGGCCCCCGTGTGTGTCTCAGTGTCAGCTCCTGTACATTGTACAGTACACAGTGGGTAAAAGGGAACGATTCACTCCTGTCTGGGACTGTACGGCCCGTGTGTGTCTCAGTGTCAGCTCCTGTACATTGTACAGTACACAGTGGGTAAAAGGGAACGATTCACTCCTGTCTGGGACTGTACGGCCCCGTGTGTGTCTCAGTGTCAGCTCCTGTACATTGTACAGTACACAGTGGGTAAAAGGGAACGATTCACTCCTGTCTGGGACTGTACGGCCCCGTGTGTGTCTCAGTGTCAGCTCCTGTACATTGTACAGTACACAGTGGGTAAAAGGGAACGATTCACTCCTGTCTGGGACTGTACGGCCCCGTGTGTGTCTCAGTGTCATCTCCTGTACATTGTACAGTACACAGTGGGTAAAAGGGAACGATTCACTCCTGTCTGGGACTGTACGGCCCGTGTGTGTCTCAGTGTCAGCTCCTGTACATTGTACAGTACACAGTGGGTAAAAGGGAACGATTCACTCCTGTCTGGGACTGTATGGCCCCGTGTGTGTCTCAGTGTCAGCTCCTGTACATTGTACAGTACACAGTGGGTAAAAGGGAACGATTCACTCCTGTCTGGGACTGAACGGCCCCGTGTGTGTCTCAGTGTCAGCTCCTGTACATTGTACAATACACAGTGGGTAAAAGGGAACGATTCACTCCTGTCTGGGACTGTACGGCCCCGTGTGTGTCTCAGTGTCAGCTCCTGTACATTGTACAGTACACAGTGGGTAAAAGGGAACGATTCACTCCTGTCTGGGACTGTACGGCCCCGTGTGTGTCTCAGTGTCAGCTCCTGTACATTGTACAGTACACAGTGGGTAAAAGGGAACGATTCACTCCTGTCTGGGACTGTACGGCCCGTGTGTGTCTCAGTGTCAGCTCCTGTACATTGTACAGTACACAGTGGGTAAAAGGGAACGATTCACTCCTGTCTGGGGACTGTACGGCCCCGTGTGTGTCTCAGTGTCAGCTCCTGTACATTGTACAGTACACAGTGGGTAAAAGGGGAACGATTCACTCCTGTCTGGGACTGTACGGCCCCGTGTGTGTCCTCAGTGTCAGCTCCTGTACATTGTACAGTACACAGTGGGTAAAAGGGAACGATTCACTCCTGTCTGGGACTGTACGGCCCCGTGTGTGTCTCAGTGTCAGCTCCTGTACATTGTACAGTACACAGTGGGTAAAAGGGAACGATTCACTCCTGTCTGGGACTGTACGGCCCGTGTGTGTCTCAGTGTCAGCTCCTGTACATTGTACAGTACACAGTGGGTAAAAGGGAACGATTCACTCCTGTCTGGGACTGTGCAGCCTGTGTGTGTCTCAGTGTCAGCTCCTGTACATTATACAGTACACAGTGGGTAAAAGGGAACGATTCACTCCTGTCTGGGACTGTACGGGCCCGTGTGTGTCTCAGTGTCAGCTCCTGTACATTGTACAGTACACAGTGGGTAAAAGGGAACGATTCACTCCTGTCTGGGACTGTACGGCCCCGTGTGTGTCTCAGTGTCAGCTCCTGTACATTGTACAGTACACAGTGGGTAAAAGGGAACGATTCACTCCTGTCTGGGACTGTACGGCCCCGTGTGTGTCTCAGTGTCAGCTCCTGTACATTGTACAATACACAGTGGGTAAAAGGGAACGATTCACTCCTGTCTGGGACTGTACGGCCCCGTGTGTGTCTCAGTGTCAGCTCCTGTACATTGTACAGTACACAGTGGGTAAAAGGGAACGATTCACTCCTGTCTATCGATTGATTTAATTTATATATTTAGATTATCGATTGATTTAATTTATATGTTTAGATTATCGATTGATTTAATTTATATATTTAGATCATCGATTGATTTAATTTATATATTTAGTCTATCGATTGATTTAATTTATATATTTAGATTATCGATTGATTTAATTTATATATTTGGATCATCGATTGATTTAATTTATATATTTAGTCTATCGATTGATTTAATTTATATATTTAGTCTATCGATTGATTTAATTTATATATTTAGTCTATCGATTGATTTAATTTGTATATTTAGTCTATCGATTGATTTAATTTATATATTTAGTCTATCGATTGATTTAATTTATATATTTAGTCTATCGATTGATTTAATTTATATATTTAGATTATCGATTGATTTTATTTATATATTTAGTCTATCGATTGATTTAATTTATATATTTAGTCTATCGATTGATTTAATTTATATATTTAATCTATCGATTGATTTAATTTATATATTTAGATTATCGATTGATTTAATTTATATATTTAGTCTATCGATTGATTTAATTTATATATTTAGATTATCGATTGATTTAATTTATATATTTAGATTATCGATTGATTTAATTTATATATTTAGTCTATCGATTGATTTAATTTATATATTTAGATTATCGATTGATTTTATTGATATATTTAGATTATCGATTGATTTAATTTATATATTTAGATTATCGATTGATTTAATTTATATATTTAGATCATCGATTGATTTAATTTATATATTTAGTCTATCGATTGATTTAATTTATATATTTAGATTATCGATTGATTTAATTTATATATTTAGATCATCGATTGATTTAATTTATATATTTAGTCTATCGATTGATTTAATTTATATATTTAGTCTATCGATTGATTTAATTTATATATTTAGATTATCGATTGATTTAATTTATATATTTAGTCTATCGATTGATTTAATTTATATATTTAGATCATCGATTGATTAAATTTATATATTTAGATTATCGATTGATTTAATTTATATATTTAGTCTATCGATTGATTTAATTTATATATTTAGTCTATCGATTGATTTAATTTATATATTTAGATTATCGATTGATTTAATTTATATATTTAGTCTATCGATTGATTTTAATTTATATATTTAGACTATCGATTGATTTAATTTATATATTTAGTCTATCGATTGATTTAATTTATATATTTAGTCTATCGATTGATTTAATTTATATATTTAGTCTATCGATTGATTTAATTTATATATTTAGATTATCGATTGATTGAGCTGATTTTGATTTCATTATTGATTTGACCCCACAGTGACCCCCACTCATCTCCTCCCCCACTGAGCATGTCTGTACACCCCCCCGCCTCGATTAACTTGATGACCTGTGAGGGCGGTCCCTGGCCCTGACCCTGACCATGACCACCTCCTGACCCTGACCCCTCCTGACCCTGACCCACTACTGACCGTAAACCCTGACCCCCTCCAGACCCTGACCCCATCCTGACCCTGACCCCCACCTGACCGTAACCCTGTCCTCCTCCTGACCCTAACCTCCTCCTGACCGTAGCCCTGACCCCCCTCCTGATCCTGACCTACTACTGTCCGTAACCCTGACCCCCTCCTAACCCTGACCTCCTCCTGACCGTAGCCCTGACCCCCCTCCTGACCCTGAACCGCTGCTGACCGTAACCCTGACCCCCTCCTGACCGTAACCCTGACTCCCTCCTGACCCTGATCTCCTCCTGACCGTAACCCTGACCCCCTCCTGACCGTAACCCTGACCCCCTCCTGACCCTGATCTCCTCCTGACCGTAACCCTGACCCCCTCCTGCCCGTTAAACTGACCTCCTCCTGACTCTGACCCACTCCTGACCGTAAACCCTGACCCCCTCCAGACCCTGAACCGCTGCTGACCGTAACTCTGACCCCCTCCGAACCAAACCCTGACCCCCTCCTGACCGTAACCCTGACCCGCTCCGAACCTAACCCTGACCCCCTCCTGACCCTGACCTCCTCCAGACCCTGACCCCATCCTGCCCGTTAAACTGACCTCCTACTGACTCTGACCCACTACTGACCGTAAACCCTGACCCCCTCCTGACCCTGACCCCCTCCCAACCGTAGCCTGACCCAGAACCCCTCCTGACCCTGACCCCCTCCCGACCGTAACCTGACTCTGACCCCCTCCTGACCGTAACATGACCCTGGCCCCCTCCTGACCGTAACATGACCCTGGCCCCCTCCTGACCGTAACCTGACCCTGACCCCCTCCCGACCGTAACCTGACCCTGACCCCCTCCTGACCCTGGCCCCCTCCCGACCGTAACCTGACTCTGACCCCCTCCTGACCGTAACATGACCCTGGCCCCCTCCTGACCGTAACATGACCCTGGCCCCCTCCTGACCATAACCTGACCCTGACCCCCTCCCGACCGTAACCTGACCCTGACCCCCTCCTGACCCTGGCCCCCTCCCGACCGTAACCTGACCCTGACCCCCTCCTGACCCTGAACCCCTTCTGACCGTAACATGACCCTGACCCCCTCCTGACCGTAACATGACCCTGACCCCCTCCTGACCGTAACCTGACCCTGACCCCCTCCTGACCGTAACCTGACCCTGACCCCCTCCTAACCGTAACCTGACCCTGACCCCCTCCTAACCGTAACCTGACCCTGACCCCCTCCTAACCGTAACCTGACCCTGCCACCCGCCGGACCGTAACCTGACCCTGACCCCCTCCGGACCGTAACCTGACCCTGCCACCCGCCGGACCGTAACCTGACCCTGACCCCCTCCTGACCATAACCTGACCCTGACCCCCACCTGACCGTAACCCTGTCCTCCTCCTGACCCTAACCTCCTCCTGACCGTAGCCCTGACCCCCCCCTCCTGATCCTGACCCACTACTGACCGTAACCCTGACCCCCTCCTGACCGTAACCGTGACCCCCTCCTGACCCTGATCTCCTCCTGACCGTAACCCTGACCGCCTCCTGACCGTAACCGTGACCCCCTCCTGACCCTGATCTCCTCCTGACCGTAACCCTGACCCCATCCTGACCCTGACCCCCACCTGACCGTAACCCTGTCCTCCTCCTGACCCTAACCTCCTCCTGACCGTAGCCCTGACCCCCCCTCCTGATCCTGACCCACTACTGACCGTAACCCTGACCCCCTCCTGACTCTGACCCACTCCTGACCGTAAACCCTGACCCCCTCCAGACCCTGAACCGCTGCTGACCGTAACCCTGACCCCCTCCGAACCAAAGCCTGACCCCCTCCTGACCGTAACCCTGACCCGCTCCGAACCTAACCCTGACCCCCTCCTGACCCTGACCTCCTCCAGACCCTGACCCCATCCTGCCCGTTAAACTGACCTCCTACTGACTCTGACCCACTACTGACCGTAAACCCTGACCCCCTCCTGACCCTGACCCCCTCCCGACCGTAACCTGACTCTGACCCCCTCCTGACCGTAACATGACCCTGGCCCCCTCCTGACCGTAACATGACCCTGACCCCCTCCCGACCGTAACCTGACCCTGACCCCCTCCTGACCGTAACCTGACCCTGACCCCCTCCTAACCGTAACCTGACCCTGCCACCCGCCGGACCGTAACCTGACCCTGACCCCCTCCTGACCGTAACCTAACCCTGACCCTGACCCCCTCCTGACCGTAACCTGACCCTGACCCCCTTCTGACCCTGACCGTAACCTGACCCTGACCCCCTTCTGACCCTGACCGTAACCTGACCCTGACCCCCTCCAGACCGTAACCTGACCCTGACCCCTTCCTGACTGTAACCTGACCCTGACCCCCTCCGGACTGTAAACTGACCCGGACCCCCTCCTGACTGTAACCTGACCCTGACCCCCTCCGGACCGTAAACTGACCCGGACCCCCTCCTGAACCTGACCCCCTCCTGACCCTGACCCCCTCTGGACCGTAACCTGACCCTGACCCTGACCCTGACCCCCTCCGGACCATAACCTGACCCTGACCCCCTCCTGACCCTGACCCCCTCCCGACCGTAACCTGACCCTGACCCCCTCCCGACCGTAACCTGACCCCGACCACCTCCTGACCCTGACCCCCTCCCGACCCTGTCCCCCTCCTGACCGTCACCTGATCCTGACCCCCTCCCGACCGTAAACTGACCCTGACCCCCTCCTGACCCTGAACCCTCCCGACCGTAAACTGACCCTGACCCCCTCCTGACCCTGAACCCTCCCGACCGTAAACTGACCCTGACCCCCTCTTGACCCTGAAACCTCCTGACCGTAACCTGACAATGACCCCCTCCCGACCATGACCCCCTCCCGACCGTAAACTGACCCTGACCCCCTCCTGACCCTGAACCCTCTCGACCGTAACCTGACCCTGACCCCCTCCGGACCACAACCTGACCTTGACCCCCTCCTGACCCTGACCCGACCCTGACCCCCTCCTGACCGTAAACTGACCCGGACCCCCTCCTGAACCTGACCCCCTCCTGAACCTGACCCCCTCCTGAACCTGACCCCCTCCTGAACCTGACCCCCTCCGGACCGTAACCTGACCCTGACCCCATCCTGACCCTCTCCTGACAGTAACCTGACCCTGACGCCCTCCCGACCGTAACCTGACCCTGACCCCCTCCCGGCCGTAAACTGACCCTGACCCCCTCCTGACCCTGAACCCTTCCGACCGTAACCTGACCCTGACCCCCTCCTGACCGTAACCTGATCCTGACCCCCTCCTGACCCTGACCCCCTCCTGACCGTAACCTGATCCTGACCCCCTCCCGACCGTAAACTGACCCTGACCCCCTCCTGACCCTGAACCCTCCCGACCCTAAACTGACCCTGACCCCCTCCTGACCCTGAACCCTCCCGACCGTAAACTGACCCTGACCCCCTCTTGACCCTGAAACCTCCTGACCGTAACCTGACAATGACCCCCTCCCGACCATGACCCCCTCCCGACCGTAAACTGACCCTGACCCCCTCCTGACCCTGAACCCTCTCGACCGTAACCTGACCCTGACCCCCTCCGGACCACAACCTGACCTTGACCCCCTCCTGACCCTGACCCGACCCTGACCCCCTCCTGACCGTAAACTGACCCGGACCCCCTCCTGAACCTGACCCCCTCCTGAACCTGACCCCCTCCGGACCGTAACCTGACCCTCTCCTGACAGTAACCTGACCCTCTCCTGACAGTAACCTGACCCTGACGCCCTCCCGACCGTAACCTGACCCTGACCCCCTCCTGACCCTGAACCCTCCCGACCGTAACCTGACCCTGACCCCCTCCTGACCGTAACCTGATCCTGACCCCCTCCTGACCCTGACCCCCTCCTGACCGTAACCTGACCCTGACCCCCTCCTGACCCTGACTCCCTTCTGACCATAACCTGATCCTGACCCCCTCCCGACCGTAACCTGACCCTGACCCCCTCCTGACCGTAACCTGACCCTGACCCCCTCCCGACCGTAACCTGACCCTGACCCCCTCCCGACCGTAAACTGACCCTGACCCCCTCCTGACCCTGAACCCTCCCGACCGTAACCTGACCCCATCCTGACCGTAACCTGATCCTGACCCCCTCCTGACCCTGACCCCCTCCTGACCCTGACCCCCTCCTGACCGTAACCTGACCCTGACCCCCTCCTGACCCTGACCCCCTCCTGACCGTAACCTGACCCTGACCCCCTCCTGACCCTGACTCCCTTCTGACCATAACCTGATCCTGACCCCCTCCCGACCGTAACCTGACCCTGACCCCCTCCTGACCCTGACCCCCTCCCGACCGTAACCTGATCCTGACCCCCTCCTGACCGTAACCTGACCCTGACCCCCTCCTGACCGTAACCTGACCCTGACCCCCTCCTGACCGTAACCTGACCCTGACCCCCTCCGGACCGTAACCTGACAATGACCCCCTCCTGACCCTGACCCCCTTCTGACCGTAACCTGATCCTGACCCCCTCCCGACCGTAACCTGACCCTGACCCCCTCCTGACCGTAACCTGACCCTGACCCCCTCCTGACCGTAACCTGATCCTGACCCCCTCCTGACCGTAACCTGACCCTGACCCCCTCCGGACCATAAACTGACCCTGACCCCCTCATGAACCTGACCCCCTCCTGACTGTAACCTGAACCTCTCCTGACCGTAACCTGACCCTGACCCGCTCCTGACCGTAACCTGACCCTGACCCCCTCCTGACCCTGACCCCTCCAGAACGTAACCTGACCCTGACCCCCTCCTGACCCTGACCCCCTCCTGACCGTAACATGACCCTGACCCCCTCCTGACCCTGACCCCTCCAGAACGTAACCTGACCCTGACCCCCTCCTGACCCTGACCCCCTCCTGACCGTAACATGACCCTGACCCCCTCCTGACCCTGACCCCTCCAGAACGTAACCTGACCCTGACCCCCTCCTGACCGTAACATGACCCTGACCCCCTCCTGACCCTGACCCCTCCAGAACGTAACCTGACCCTGACCCCCTCCTGACCCTGACCCCCTCCTGACCGTAACCTGACCCTGACCGCCTCCTGAACCTGAGCCTGACCCCCTCCTGACCCTGACCGCCTCTTGACTGTAACCTCACCCTGACCCCCTCCTGACCGTAAACTGACCCTGACCCCCTCATGAACCTGACCCCCTCCTGACCATAACCTGACCCTGACGCCCTCCCGACCGTAAACTGACCCTGATCCCCTCTTGACCCTGAAACCTCCTGACCGTAACCTGACAATGACCCCCTCCTGACCCTGAACCCTCTCGACCGTAACCTGACCCTGACCCCCTCCGGACCACAACCTGACCTTGACCCCCTCCTGACCCTGACCCGACCCTGACCCCCTCCTGACCGTAAACTGACCCGGACCCCCTCCTGAACCTGACCCCCTCCTGAACCTGACCCCCTCCGGACCGTAACCTGACCCTGACCCCATCCTGACCCTCTCCTGACAGTAACCTGACCCTGACGCCCTCCCGACCGTAACCTGACCCTGACCCCCTCCCGGCCGTAAACTGACCCTGACCCCCTCCTGACCCTGAACCCTTCCGACCGTAACCTGACCCTGACCCCCTCCTGACCCTGAACCCTCCCGACCCTAAACTGACCCTGACCCCCTCCTGACCCTGAACCCTCCCGACCGTAAACTGACCCTGACCCCCTCTTGACCCTGAAACCTCCTGACCGTAACCTGACAATGACCCCCTCCCGACCATGACCCCCTCCCGACCGTAAACTGACCCTGACCCCCTCCTGACCCTGAACCCTCTCGACCGTAACCTGACCCTGACCCCCTCCGGACCACAACCTGACCTTGACCCCCTCCTGACCCTGACCCGACCCTGACCCCCTCCTGACCGTAAACTGACCCGGACCCCCTCCTGAACCTGACCCCCTCCTGAACCTGACCCCCTCCGGACCGTAACCTGACCCTCTCCTGACAGTAACCTGACCCTCTCCTGACAGTAACCTGACCCTGACGCCCTCCCGACCGTAACCTGACCCTGACCCCCTCCTGACCCTGAACCCTCCCGACCGTAACCTGACCCTGACCCCCTCCTGACCGTAACCTGATCCTGACCCCCTCCTGACCCTGACCCCCTCCTGACCGTAACCTGACCCTGACCCCCTCCTGACCCTGACTCCATTCTGACCATAACCTGATCCTGACCCCCTCCCGACCGTAACCTGACCCTGACCCCCTCCTGACCGTAACCTGACCCTGACCCCCTCCCGACCGTAACCTGACCCTGACCCCCTCCCGACCGTAAACTGACCCTGACCCCCTCCTGACCCTGAACCCTCCCGACCGTAACCTGACCCCCTCCTGACCGTAACCTGATCCTGACCCCCTCCTGACCCTGACCCCCTCCTGACCCTGACCCCCTCCTGACCGTAACCTGACCCTGACCCTGACCCCCTCCTGACCCTGACTCCCTTCTGACCATAACCTGATCCTGACCCCCTCCCGACCGTAACCTGACCCTGACCCCCTCCTGACCCTGACCCCCTCCCGACCGTAACCTGATCCTGACCCCCTCCTGACCGTAACCTGACCCTGACCCCCTCCTGACCGTAACCTGACCCTGACCCCCTCCTGACCGTAACCTGACCCTGACCCCCTCCGGACCGTAACCTGACAATGACCCCCTCCTGACCCTGACCCCCTTCTGACCGTAACCTGATCCTGACCCCCTCCCGACCGTAACCTGACCCTGACCCCCTCCTGACCGTAACCTGACCCTGACCCCCTCCTGACCGTAACCTGATCCTGACCCCCTCCTGACCGTAACCTGACCCTGACCCCCTCCTGACCGTAACCTGACCCTGACCCCCTCCTGACCGTAACCTGACCCTGACCCCCTCCCGACCGTAACCTGACCCTGACCCCCTCCTGACCGTAACCTGACCCTGACCCCCTCCTGACCGTAACCTGATCCTGACCCCCTCCTGACCGTAACCTGACCCTGACCCCCTCCTGACCGTAACCTGACCCTGACCCCCTCCTGACCGTAACCTGACCCTGACCCCCTCCCGACCGTAACCTGACCCTGACCCCCTCCTGACCGTAACCTGACCCTGACCCCCTCCGGACCATAAACTGACCCTGACCCCCTCATGAACCTGACCCCCTCCTGACTGTAACCTGAACCTCTCCTGACCGTAACCTGACCCTGACCCGCTCCTGACCGTAACCTGATCCTGACCCCCTCCTGACCCTGACCCCTCCAGAACGTAACCTGACCCTGACCCCCTCCTGACCCTGACCCCCTCCTGACCGTAACATGACCCTGACCCCCTCCTGACCCTGACCCCTCCAGAACGTAACCTGACCCTGACCCCCTCCTGACCCTGATCCCCTCCTGACCGTAACATGACCCTGACCCCCTCCTGACCCTGACCCCTCCAGAACGTAACCTGACCCTGACCCCCTCCTGACCGTAACATGACCCTGACCCCCTCCTGACCCTGACCCCTCCAGAACGTAACCTGACCCTGACCCCCTCCTGACCCTGACCCCCTCCTGACCGTAACCTGACCCTGACCGCCTCCTGAACCTGAGCCTGACCCCCTCCTGACCCTGACCGCCTCTTGACTGTAACCTCACCCTGACCCCCTCCTGACCGTAAACTGACCCCGACCCCCTCATGAACCTGACCCCCTCCTGACCATAACCTGACCCTGATGCCCTCCTGACCGTAACCTGACCCTGACCCCCTCTTGACTGTAACCCGACCCTGACTCCCTCCTCACCCTGACCTCCCCTGACCCTGACCCTCTCTTGACCCTTACCTCCCCTGACCCTCACTGTCCTGAACCTCACCTCCTCCTGACCCTCTGACTCCCCCTCCTGTCCCTCTGAACCTCCAACTCACCCTTTGAACCCCCTCCTTACCCTCTGGCCCCCTGACCCCCCTCCTCACCCTATGACCCCCATTCTGACCCTCTGACCCCCCAACACACCTCCTCACCCTCTGACCGCCCTCCTGTCCATCTGACGCCCCTCCTCACATTCTGACACCGCTCCTGACCCTCTGACACCCCTCACCCTCTGACCCCCCTCCTGACCCTCTGACCGCCCTCCTCACCCTCTGACACCCTCCTGTCCCTCTGACCCCTCTCCTGTCCCTCTGACCCCCCTCCTGACCCTCTGACCCCCCACCTCACCCTCTGACCACCCTCCTCACCCTCTGACCACCCTCCTCACCCTCTGACCACCCTCCTCACCCTCTTCACCCTCTGACCCCCCTCCTGTCCCTCGAACCCCCCTCCTCACCCTCTGACCCCCTCCTCACCCTCTGACCCCCCTCCTCACCCTCTGACACCGTCCTCACCCTCTGACCCACCTCCTGTCCCTCTGACCCCCCTCCTCACCCTCTGACCCCCCTCCTCACCCCCTGACCCCCCCTCCTCACCGTCTGACCCACTCCTCACCCTCTGACCCACCAACTCACCCTCTGACCCACCAACTCACCCTCTGACACCCCTCCTCACCCGCTGACCCCCCTCCTCACCCTCTGACCCCCTCCTGTCACTCTGATCCCCCCTCCTGTCCCTCTGACCCCCTCCTCACCCTCTGACCCACCAACTCACCCTCTGACCCCCCTCCTCACCCTCTGACTCCCCTCCTCACCATCTGACCCCCCTCCTCACCCTCTGACCCCTCCTCCTGTCCCTCTGACCCCTCCTCCTGTCCCTCTGACCCCCTCCTCCTGTCCCTCTGACCCCCTCCTCACCCTCTGACCCCCCTCCTGTCCCTCTGACCCCTCCTCACCCTCTGACCCTCCTCCTGTCCCTCTGACCCCCCTCCTCACCCTCTGACCCCTCCTGTCCCCTCTGACCCTCCTCCTCACCCTCTGACCCTCCTCCTCACCCTCTGACCCCCCTCCTGTCCCTCTGACCCTCCTCCTCACCCTCTGACCCCTCCTCCTGTCCCTCTGACCCCCCTCCTCACCCTCTGATCCTCCTCCTCACCCTCTGATCCTCCTCCTCACCCTCTGACCCCCCTCCTCACCCTCTGACCCTCCTCCTGTCCCTCTGACCCTCCGCCTCACCCTCTGACGCCTCCTCCTGTCCCTCTGACCCCCCTCCTCACCCTCTGATCCCTCCTCCTGTCCCTCTGACCCCTTCCTCACCCTCTGACCCGTCCTCCTGTCCCTCTGACCCCTCCTCCTGTCCCTGACCCCCTCCTCACCCTCTGACCCCCCTCCTGTCCCTCTGACCCCCCTCCTCACCCTCTGGCCCCCCTCCTCACCTTCTGACCCCCCCTCCTGTCCCTCTGACCCCTCCTCCTGTCCCTCTGACCCCCCTCCTCACCCTCTGACCCCCCTCCTCACCCTCTGATCCTCCTCCTCAACCTCTGACCGCCATCCTGACCCTCTGACCCTCCTCCTGTCCCTCTGACCCTCCTCCTCCTCAACCTCTGACCCTCCTCCTGTCCCTCTGACCCTCCTCCTGTCCCTCTGACCCTCCTCCTCCTCACCCTCTGACCCTCCTCCTGTCCCGCTGACCCTCCTCCTCCTCACCCTCTGACCCCCCTCCTGTCCCTCTGACCCCCCTCCTCACCCTCTGACCCCCCTCCTCACCCTCTGACCCCTCCTCCTGTCCCACTGACCCCTCCTCCTGTCCCTCTGACCCCCTCCTCCTGTCCCTCTGACCCCCCTCCTGTCCCTCTGACCCCTCCTCCTGTCCCTCTGACCCCCCTCCACACCCTCTGACCCCTCCTCCTGTCCCTCTGACCCCTCCTCCTGTCCCTCTGACCCCCTCCTCACCCCCCTCCTCACCCTCTGACCCCTCCTCCTGTCCCGCTGACCCTCCTCCTCCTCACCCTCTGACCCCCCTCCTGTCCCTCTGACCCCCCTCCTCACCCTCTGACCCCCCTCCTCACCCTCTGACCCCTCCTCCTGTCCCACTGACCCCTCCTCCTGTCCCTCTGACCCCCTCCTCCTGTCCCTCTGACCCCCCTCCTGTCCCTCTGACCCCTCCTCCTGTCCCTCTGACCCCCCTCCACACCCTCTGACCCCTCCTCCTGTCCCTCTGACCCCCCTCCTGTCCCTCTGACCCCCCTCCTCACCCTCTGACCCCCACCTGTCCCTCTGACCCCTCCTCCTGTCCCTCTGACCCCCCTCCTCACCCTCTGACCCCTCCTCCTGTCCCTCTGACCCCTCCTCCTGTCCCTCTGACCCCCTCCTCACCCTCTGACACCTCCTCCTGTCCCTCTGACACCTCCTCCTGTCCCTCTGACCCCCTCCTCACCATCTGACCCCTCCTCCTGTCCCTCTGACCCCCCTCCTCACCCTCTGACCCTCCTCCTCACCCTCTGAGCCCCCCTCCTGTCCCTCTGACCCCCCTCCTCACCCTCTGACCCCTCTCCGCACCCTCTGACCCTCCTCACCCTATGACCCCTCTCCTCACCCTCTGACCCTCCTCACCCTCTGACCCTCCTCCTCACCCTCTGACCCTCCTCCTCACCCTCTGACCCTCCTCCTCACCCTCTGACCCCTCTGCTCACCCACTGACCCTCCTCACCCTCTGACCCCTCTCCTCACCCCTCTGACCCCCCTCCTCACCCTCTGACCCCTCTCCTCACCCTCTGACCCCTCTCCTCACCCTCTGACCCCTCTCCTCACCCTCTGACCCCTCTCCTCACCCTCTGACCCCTCTCCTCACCCTCTGACCCCCTCCTCACCCTCTGACCCTCCTCCTCACCCTCTGACCCCCCTCCTGTCCCTCTGACCCTCCTCCTCACCCTCTGACGCCTCCTCCTGTCCCTCTGACCCCCCTCCTCACCCTCTGATCCCTCCTCCTGTCCCTCTGACCCCTTCCTCACCCTCTGACCCGTCCTCCTGTCCCTCTGACCCCTCCTCCTGTCCCTGACCCCCTCCTCACCCTCTGACCCCCCTCCTGTCCCTCTGACCCCCCTCCTGTCCCTCTGACCCCCCTCCTCACCTTCTGACCCCTCCTCCTGTCCCTCTGACCCCTCCTCCTGTCCCTCTGACCCCCCTCCTCACCCTCTGACCCCCCTCCTCACCCTCTGATCCTCCTCCTCAACCTCTGACCGCCATCCTGACCCTCTGACCCTCCTCCTGTCCCTCTGACCCTCCTCCTCCTCAACCTCTGACCCTCCTCCTGTCCCTCTGACCCTCCTCCTGTCCCTCTGACCCTCCTCCTCCTCACCCTCTGACCCTCCTCCTGTCCCGCTGACCCTCCTCCTCCTCACCCTCTGACCCCCCCTCCTGTCCCTCTGACCCCCCTCCTCACCCTCTGACCCCCCTCCTCACCCTCTGACCCCTCCTCCTGTCCCACTGACCCCTCCTCCTGTCCCTCTGACCCCCTCCTCCTGTCCCTCTGACCCCCCCCTCCTGTCCCTCTGACCCCCACCACACCCTCTGACCCCTCCTCCTGTCCCCTCTGACCCCTCCTCCTGTCCCTCTGACCCCCTCCTCACCCCCCTCCTCACCCTCTGACCCCTCCTCCTGTCCCGCTGACCCTCCTCCTCCTCACCCTCTGACCCCCCTCCTGTCCCTCTGACCCCCCTCCTCACCCTCTGACCCCCCTCCTCACCCTCTGACCCCTCCTCCTGTCCCACTGACCCCTCCTCCTGTCCCTCTGACCCCCTCCTCCTGTCCCTCTGACCCCCCTCCTGTCCCTCTGACCCCTCCTCCTGTCCCTCTGACCCCCCTCCACACCCTCTGACCCCTCCTCCTGTCCCTCTGACCCCCCTCCTGTCCCTCTGACCCCCCTCCTCACCCTCTGACCCCCACCTGTCCCTCTGACCCCTCCTCCTGTCCCTCTGACCCCCCTCCTCACCCTCTGACCCCTCCTCCTGTCCCTCTGACCCCTCCTCCTGTCCCTCTGACCCCCTCCTCACCCTCTGACACCTCCTCCTGTCCCTCTGACACCTCCTCCTGTCCCTCTGACCCCCTCCTCACCATCTGACCCCTCCCTCCTGTCCCTCTGACCCCCCTCCTCACCCTCTGACCCTCCTCCTCACCCTCTGAGCCCCCCTCCTGTCCCTCTGACCCCCCTCCTCACCCTCTGACCCCTCTCCGCACCCTCTGACCCTCCTCACCCTATGACCCCTCTCCTCACCCTCTGACCCTCCTCACCCTCTGACCCTCACCCTCTGACCCTCCTCCTCACCCTCTGACCCTCCTCCTCACCCTCTGACCCTCCTCCTCACCCTCTGACCCCTCTGCTCACCCACTGACCCTCCTCACCCTCTGACCCCTCTCCTCACCCTCTGACCCCCCTCCTCACCCTCTGACCCCTCTCCTCACCCTCTGACCCCTCTCCTCACCCTCTGACCCCTCTCCTCACCCTCTGACCCCTCTCCTCACCCTCTGACCCCCTCCTCACCCTCTGACCCTCCTCCTCACCCTCTGACCCCCCTCCTGTCCCTCTGACCCCCTCCTCACGCTCTGACCCCCCTCCTCACCCTCTGACCCCCCTCCTCACCCTCTGACCCCCCTCCTCACCCTCTGACCCTCCTCCTGTCCCTCTGACCCTCCTCTTCACCCTCTGACCCCCCTCCTGTCCCTCTGACCCCCTCCTCACCCTCTGACCCTCCTCCTCACACTCTGACCCTCCTCCTCTCCCTCTGACCCCCTCCTCACCCTCTGACCCCCTCCTCACCCTCTGACCCCCCCTCCTGTCCCTCTGACCCTCCTCCTCACCCTCTGACCCTCCTCCTGTCCCTCTGACCCTCCTCTTCACCCTCTGACCTCCTCCTCTCCCTCTGACCCCCCTCCTCACCCTCTGACCCCCCTCCTCACCCTCTGACCCTCCTCCTCCTGTCCCTCTGACCCCCCTCCTCACCCTCTGACCCCCCTCCTCCTGTCCCTCTGACCCTCCTCCTCACCCTCTGACCCCCCTCCTCACCCTCTGACCCCCCTCCTCCTGTCCCTCTGACCCTCCTCCTCACCCTCTGACCCTCCTCCTCACCCTCTGACCCCCCCTCCTCACCCTCTGACCCTCCTCCTCTCCCTCTGACCCCCCCTCCTCACCCTCTGACCCCCCTCCTCACCCTCTGACCCCCTCCTCACCCTCTGACCCCCCTCCTGTCCCTCTGACCACCCTCCTCACCCTCTGACCCTCCTCCTCCTGTCCCTCTGACCCTCCTCCTCACCCTCTGACCCCTCCTCCTCACCCTCTGACCCCCCTCCTCACCCTCTGACCCCCCTCCTCCTGTCCTTCTGACACCTCCTCCTGTCCCTCTGACCCCCTCCTCACCCTCTGACCCCTCCTCCTGTCCCTCTGACCCCCCTCCTCACCCTCTGACCCCCCTCCTCACTCTCTGACCCCTCCTCCTGTCCCTCTGACCCCCCTCCTCACCCTCTGACCCTCCTCCTCACCCTCTGAGCCCCCCTCCTGTCCCTCTGACCCCCCTCCTCACCCTCTGACCCCTCTCCGCACCCTCTCACCCTCCTCACCCTATGACCCCTCTCCTCACCCTCTGACCCTCCTCACCCTCTGACCCTCCTCCTCACCCTCTGACCCTCCTCCTCACCCTCTGACCCCTCTGCTCACCCACTGCCCCTCCTCACCCTGACCCCTCTCCTCACCCTCTGACCCTCCTCCTCACCCTCTGACCCCCCTCCTCACCCTCTGACCCCCCTCCTCACCCTCTGACCCCCCTCCTCACCCTCTGACCCCTCTCCTCACCCTCTGACCCCTCTCCTCACCCTCTGACCCTCCTCCTCACCCTCTGACCCCCCTCCTGTCCCTCTA